>NC_083763.1:73927486-73994986 GCF_963514075.1 Conger conger | reverse complement strand
GCCACAATAAGATCCGCACAGCCGTTGGGTCCTTGGGCAAGGCCCTTAACCCTGCATTGCTCCAGGGAGGATTGTCTCCTGCTTAGTCTAATCAACTGTACGTCGCTCTGGATAAGAGCGTCTGCCACATGCCATTAATGTAATTTAATGAGAGTCTGCCAAATGCCAATAATGTAATGTAATGTAATGCCCTTGTGCACAAACCTCCATCCACACCAGTCTGGTTTGCGGTTTCAAAGCACATTTTTAAGAGGCAATTTGTATACTGTTCAAAATATATCACCAAAAAAGAAAGAAAATAAAAGAGAAAAACATCTCCTTTCAACCTTCTCTCATCTGCAATTCCAGATCTGTTCTCAAACAGCAAAGAATGTGGAGAAACTTCAGAGTGGCTGTATTTTCTGGAGTAGTTCAAATAGTTTTGACTCAAATTGTTTGATAGGGACAGTGCTGTCCTGAGGCTGTTAGTGTACTGAACGGAGCCTTAGGGTCTGCTGATTGAAGGGGCTCTTCTTTGGGTCTGCGGTGAACAGCCTGTGGCATTCACAGGCCCTGTGGTGATATGAGTGGCAGCCGCTGTGTTTTAGATGTCAACAGAATCCAACCTGTCTTAATGTACACAGTACGATCACACATATGTGATTAGGATGTGCTTAACTGAACATTCCAGCTGAAGAGGATGTAACAGTCACTGCTGATAACTGAGTTCTAGAACACTGACTGAGAGAAGAGTCTAACAAAATTACTCTTCAAAGGGTCAATGGCTATTTTTGTGAATGTTATTGAGCTGTGTGTATTTGACTAATTCTACACTCTGTACATGAATATTAATACAGGAATTTGCATGCAAGATTTCAACACAGACTTTCTCCCAATTTGTAAAATCATGGGTTTTCAACATCTGCCATATGATGGAGAAAAATATTTTGCATCAAATCCTAATTACTACAGTGAATCTATTTTAATTTGCCTCAATGGCAAAACGTACCATGTGAACTTTCTCTTTCCATTCATTAGGTGGAAGCTGACTGTGAAGCTCAATTTTAATCCTAACAATATGCCATTTACTGCACACAAAGAGCTGGGTATTCTCTGGAATATCATTATTCCTGATCTCGCAGGTTCCAGGTCTTGTAGTTTTGCACCAGCAAATTTAAATTATGCCACACTTGTTTGGTGAGAGACAGAAGAAGCAGATAGTCTGTATTAGTGAGAATTCCATTTCCGTAGCAGGTAAAGTGCCAACAGGGCCTGCCAAATGTACCAGCTTGGTTGCCAGAGGATTAAACAGTAAATGTGGAATTGAGTTAGTCAGATAACTGCACTGATTTAACCAGATAACTGCACTGGGTAAAACCCACAAAGGTGGATTACTGAGTTAGCTGGATAACTGCACTGAGTAAAACCCCACAAAGGTGGATTACTGAGTTAGCTGGATAACTGCACTGAGTAAAACCCACAAAGGTGGATTACTGAGTTAGCTGGATAACTGCACTGAGTAAAACCCACAAAGGTGGATTACTGAGTTAGCTGGATAACTGCACTGAGTAAAACCCACAAAGGTGGATTACTGAGTTAGCTGGATAACTGCAGTGAGTAAAACCCACAAAGGTGGATTACTGAGTTAGCTGGATAACTGCACTGAGTAAAATCCACAAAGCAGGATTATTGAGTTAGCTGGATAACTGCACTGAGTAAAACCCCAAACAGTTATTTTTACTTCAGTCCATGTTCAAGATTTGGGTGAGTTTCGGGTTTTACTCTGTTTTTTTTTTTTACTCGCATTTAACTCAGTAACCCTGCTTTGTGGATTTTACTCAGTGCAGTTATCCAGCTAACTCAGTAACCCTGCTTTGTGGATTTTACTCAGTGCAGTTATCCAGCTAACTCAGTAACCCTGCTTTGTGGATTTTACTCAGTGCAGTTATCCAGCTAACTCAGTAATCCTGCTTTTTTGGATTTTACTCAGTGCAGTTATCCAGCTAACTCAGTAAACCTGCTTTGTGGGTTTTACTCTTTGAGTAATCAAGCTAACTCAGTAATCCTGCCTTGTGGGTTTTACTCGTTGAGTAATCAAGCTAACTCAGTAATCCTGCTTTGCGGGTTTTACTCAGTGCAGTTATCCAGCTAACTCAGTAATCCTGCTTTGTGGGTTTTACTCAGTGCAGTTATCCAGCTAACTCAGTAACCCTGCTTTTTTGGATTTTACTCAGTGCAGTTATCCAGCTAACTCAGTAAACCTGCTTTGTGGGTTTTACTCTTTGAGTAATCAAGCTAACTCAGTAATCCTGCCTTGTGGGTTTTACTCGTTGAGTAATCAAGCTAACTCAGTAATCCTGCTTTGCGGGTTTTACTCAGTGCAGTTATCCAGCTATCTCAGTAACCCTGCTTAGTGTTCTAGAAGCACATGTATTTCCTGTATACATTGAAGCTATTGCATCATAGGTTTTTTCTGTCTACACCGCTTCTTACGTTTAAACATAAACCAACCGAAATCATTTTTGTATAGTTTGTTTTCAGAAATCAAACAAGCACATGTTTTGTTCTTGCTCTGATTGACATATAGTGCGTGTCAAACACAAGAAAGTGCTCCCTGCTCCAGGCATTGTGCTCATTAAGATGTGTAGGAGTCTTGTTTTTTATAACACTACAGAGAACCGTGCACAGATTACTGCTCACACAAACGTCTCAATAGCTGTTCGGGTGCAACTTGTCTGCACTCTTAAAAAAAAAAAAAAAAAACGGAGTTACGAGTCCTTGCTTCCAGATGTCGAGACAACAGCCTGCACTCCAAACCAAATTGAAGAGTTTTAATGTGGGCCCTGTTAAAAACCTCATCTGCATGTCTTGGCATCCCATTAACGATGCCATCAGGTCTGCGCCCTGGGCTCTTTAATGCCAGGAGGACTGCAGCTTCTCCAGCAGGTTGTCTTCTGTAACAAGAGACTCCAGGGGTATCGGCTGACTTTGAGGGAACTTTCTTTCCTGCTTTGATGTCTTTGTTTTTAAATCAGTTTCAACGTATGTTTTCATATACAGTAGGCCGCAGGGTATACTGGCTCCCGTTGTTACTCTGCACTTGATTGATCAATTAAAGCAGTCGATTACACAGTTAACTCGCCTCGCCTGGATTCTTGGGTCTGAATCGGTTGCTGATATTAAGGCGAAAACAAAAACCAGCACACCCTGCGGGTCTCCAGGACCAAGATCAGAATGGAGGAACACTGCAGTAGGCTATCTCCATGTTGAATGGCCAGTTCCTCATGTCGTGTCGTAGCTCGATGGACAGTTTTTTTTTTCTGTTTTATGTTTCTTGGCCATTGCAAGGATATGAGTTATCTTGAAAGAGTGATTGCATTTTCTCTGCTCAGCCTACCAATTTTTATATAACTGTAAATTTTTTTATTTTTTTAATTTTTTTATTTCAGACAGATGCACGTAGCTCAGAGCTTATTAATGAGTAACGAACAA
Organism: Conger conger; assembly: GCF_963514075.1. Lineage (NCBI taxonomy): Eukaryota > Metazoa > Chordata > Actinopteri > Anguilliformes > Congridae > Conger > Conger conger. Next base: position 73,991,515 of record NC_083763.1, on the reverse strand, counting down.
GGAACACCCCGGAGCTTGTAAAAGCACAGCCAGTTCACGACTCTATCGTCATGGTTATAAACTCCACAGTCGCACAGACTCCAGCGCTGTCATCGCCATGCCAACACACTGGCTGCTGGGTAATGACAGCAGAGCGGTGACCTCATCAAGCCGCCGTTTATTGCCTCATTTCTCTCGGCTGTGTTCTTGTCCTTGTCTCATACTCCTTCATACTCCTTATTTTGTACTTTCTTATTTTATTTTCAGTGTTTCTCAGAGGTGGTTTTTATTGCTCTGCTGGGCTGGGATGGTCTCAGAGTGGTAGATATTGAATCAGGCCTCGTTCCCATGTGACCCCCAACTGTGGCATGAGCTTACAGTTTACACTGGTGGATTTACATTACATTACATTACATTACATGTTATTTAGCTGACGCTGTTATCCAAAGCGACATATAGTTGATTAGACTAAGCAAGAGAAAATCCCCCCAGGAGTAATGTGGAGTTAAGGGCCTTGCTCAAGGGCCAAACAGCTGCACCAGGGATCGAACCACTGTGCAGGTCCCAGTTTTGTACCTTAACCACTACGCTACAGCCTGCCCAAGTTACACTTGTAAATTCACACTGGTGGAGTTCACCCTGGTGGATTCACACCGGTTGAGTTTACACTGGTGGAGTTACACTGGTTGAGTTTACACTGGTGGAGTTCACCCTGGTGAATTCACACTGGTTGAGTTTACACTGGTGGATTCACTCTGGGTGAGTTTACACTGGTGGAGTTACCCCGGCGGATTTTCTCTGGTTCCACGGGTTAGATGGGCATAACTGTGTCAGGTCTGCTGTGGAAAAGCGCAGTAGAATAACAGTGAAACGCTGTGGAAGGAGTTGATTAAGCAGCCCTTTGTGTCAGAGCACTAAATGAGGACTAAGGCTCCATTAGCTCATCAGCTTGATGTTTGCATATAAACAGCCTTGTGATGTCTCGGGCATCGGGTATTGATGCTAAAAACAGTCGGGTTTTGCACATAGCTCTAAACCCACTAAAGGTGAAAATTAATTGGACTGCTGTCAGGGTTCAGGTCAACATGAGAGACACATTCTTTTTTTCCTGCTTTTGCCCTTTGGGGCTTGATATCTGTTTCCCGTGATAGGGCCATTATCGCTGGTGCTTCAATTAGCTCGATCTACACTTCATGTCAACACGTTCCAGCTCAAAGGCAAATGAAAGATCAGGTCATGATAAACGGGAGAACGTGCTACGATCATCTTTAGTTTAGAACACATAAGTAGATACTGTTACGTCCCAGTGTTTTGGGATGTATAATGCTGTTGCTTTTTGGCTGTTTTGGGCTGGGTACTGCTGTGTTTTTGTGTTTTCCTATACAGGTGGAGGGGAGCATGCATTCCGTTGCTGAGAGACACACTTGGACGAAGAGGATGCAGCATCTCGCCACGTTGGAGACCGGACCAGATGCAGCCGTTGCTAAGAATGCCGGCGGTCGTCGCGGAGCAACACACGCCAAGAAGAATGCAACTATATAGGAGCTGCACGCTGTCAAGAGCGCGTCTACATCAATTCACATGCAGCTGGAAGCTACGCCGCTTTGACCTCCGCTACCAACCAGTTGTCTGTGACTTTAAGAAGATCTTTAAGAGACCGAACTTTGGAGAAGTTTCACCCCGTTGTAGAACAACTTAGACGGTGAGATTTCCGAATCATGGACCTTTGATTAACAAGGATATTATTAGTATAGGACTCTGTTTAGCGTTGTAATTATTAAACATTCTCTTACTTCCTTATAACGCTGCGTACTGGTTACTTCTTTCTCAAGGGTTTGTGACAGTGAATGTTACGCCGTAATCAACTCTCTTTGTTATTGAAACATCGGTGAGTACCAGGTCGTAACAATACCAAGAAGAGACAATGCGTTAAAAATAAATACTGAAATAAAATCACATAAAATACAGTGGAAACAAAACAATAATTAAACATGTTGCTTCCAGCTTCCCTTGTGATCCAATTCATTGACTGGCTTGTAGATAACATTTGTACACATTATAATTACGTGTCGCCATATGGCAGAGGCACCGCTTGTGTAACACGTTTTGGGTGTTTTGGGAGAGCTTTCAGAATAATCTGCATCGCACTGGCGTGTTGATGAAGTACGAATCACGCGCAGCGAAGAACACGTGGAAACACGGCTCGGTTAATTTGTGAACGCGACTAAAATGACATTTTGAAAAGAAGACAGAAGTGTTGAAAACATTTAATGACATAAAGTAGAGAGTGGTGCTTACAGAGTTGCTAAAATCAGGTTTCAGATGCAGCAAGTCAATTTTAAACCTCATTCATTCATTTGGGGAGTTTGGCTCTAAGGGGGGGGGGGGGGGGGCTGGGGCAGAGAAATACAGTGTAGAATGAAAGTTTAGAATGAAAGAAAGTAAAAAAAAAGCCACAAAAAAAAAGTTTGATCATCATTAATTAATTCTGAGCATCATAAGAATGTATCAGTCCTACCTGAATAAACAGCTACACTTAACTACTTAGCCACCTGTAAAATTCCTGCAGGTTACATCAAAATAACTAAATTGTTGGTAACATTTAAAATGGTATGATTTGAAATGGGTAACATATTGGTAACATTTAAGATTTCCCCGGCATCTACACCAGCCGGTTTTCTTAGTTTCTCAGTTTCTCAGATCTCGTTAAACTCAATGTACTTTCGAGACCCCGTCTGCGGCAGATGCGCTGGCATTGTTATGGCGCGCTAATGTCAGCTACAGCGCCGTTACGCAGATTGACGTCTGCAGTCAAACGGGCCGATCAGCAGGAGGCTGGCTGTGAAGGTAAGAGGCTAACAGCACGCGCGCGGCTAACGCTAGCATCCGCGCACGCTGTGCGTGTAATAAGCGCACTGTCTCAGGAGCCTGCGGGCACAGTGCTGCTGGGCTCGGGGCCTGGGAGAGATAAACAGGAGGAGAACGGGCCCTGAAGCGGATAGGCGCGCGTCTGCTCGCTGGATTGCACAGATCACGGTTTCCCTTTTATGGATGGCATTTTTGCACATTCTTATGTTGTTAGCAGCCTGTAGCCTAGTGGTTCAGGTGCGTGACTGGGACCCGCAAGGCGGTGGTTCAATCCCCGGTGTAGCCACGATAAGTTCTGTGTGGATCTTGGGCCCTTGAACCAGGCCCTTAGTCCCATGTTGGTCCTCTGCTTAGTCTAATCAACTGTAAGTAGCTTTGGATTAAAATAATATGTAAAGTAATGGGAGGGCCTCCCTTTAGCTCAATATGTTTGTGACCTGTCTAGTTTCGTGCACCTGCCATTCACGCACTTTACTGCCAATTTCAAAATAAACATCCGGAATGAAAACCGGTGGTGGTTATATGTCTTGGTTTACTAACTCACTGAACATTTGCAGCGACCCACTGGTGTCAGGTTTCATGTTTGTCACTGTGTAGTCTTTTGTGCGTCGTGTTTCCGTGTCTTAGTACTCATTAACGGTGTGCACACCGTAGTCACCCTGTCAGTTCGTTCATTGTTATTTGTTTCACCTGCATTTTCACTTCCTGATTGTTCCCCACACCTGATTGCCATTTCCTCTAGTTACCTGTAGTATAAATACCCCTCATTTTGTATATCTCATCACCAGATCTTTACGTGTCTTTATCATACTCTCCAGCGTTATTATCAGATAGATTTCTGTTACGACCTGTTTCGCCCCGACTTGTGCATTTTGCTTCGCCCGTCTGTCTAGTTTGGAACCGTAGTTCATCAACCCTTTACGACTTTTGTTTTCGGATTCTGTTTTCGCCTTTTTTGCCCATCTGTTATCGACCCTTCGCTTCGATTATCCTCACTGTTCCTATTTGCTGATGTATTGACCCATTGCTTGGACACTGTACTACAAACTGCCTTATCCCTGCTGATTCCGTTTGCTGGCTCTCGACCTTCTAAAATCTGCGTTGTGGTCGCGCACCGGGGTCTGGTGTTATACAAACCTGATAACTGGAGTGAGGTACATTTCGTCGGCGCAGTGTTTTAGCCTGGCCCAGCCTCCATGCTATCGATCGCACCACGCCGTCGATCTCCAGATAAGCGGGGTGCACTGGTACCGACCCGCATGTTTCTTATCTTCCCTCATTTACACCTGATATTCTGCAGGATCAATCCCCTCGTCACCACCTGCGACTAATCAGTCATCTAATGAGGAAGCGCAACATTTATCAAAAGCCCTTCATATTGAGCCATTGTGATCCATAAAACTGGATTTTTGCCTTTTACCTCAGCATTATTTTGATGATTGTATGCATGTGTACTGTTATTTGCAATCAGGAATAACTGTGGGCTTACTTCTGTGGTGTCACCATTTCCAGCCATTATGAACAAATAAAAGGAACAAGCGAGTTTGTGAACAAATCAAGCCACTTCAAACATTCAGCTTGCACCAGACTCCTGACTGGTTTTGCAAGTGATTAGTTTAAGCTTTGAATTTAAGGCTCAAATCAGCGTATTCATCCAAGAACAGGCTGTAATGGCACCCATGATTGAAGTAAACAAATAATCTGACATGCGTATTCTCTGTTTTCATAGTCTATCTGGATATTAAACCGGTATTGAAATGATTCACTAATACATATAAAAGATAAACCATTGTTTTCCAGCATCTTCATTCACATCACATCCAGTGTTTGAGGAACAATAACTTCACCCCTGTTGAACCACAAAATGGCTTCCCATTCATCCTTTCATTCATGCAATGCCTAATTTGGAGATATTAAATCGTAGACAGAACTAAAATCCAAAAGGGTAAATTAGGTTTCCCCTAGAGTCTCCTCTAGTGGTAAACAGTAAAAGTTGAAAAGTCTAGAGGCAAATTAAAATAGGCTAAAATGCGACATGTCTTACATTACATCTTAAAAAATGCTCAGAAATGCAAACTAATGAGCAAAGTTGCCTGAGTCCGAGGTGGGATTTGAACCCCAGCCTCTCACTCGTCCAAATATTTGTTGAACGAACGCGTTACCAGTCAGCTAAAAACAAACTTGCCTCTAGCCATGGGCAACAATGTTCTTTTGAATTTGAGGGTTACGTCATCGGGGAGTGTTGTCGAGGTAACCTGCTACCAGCCTTTGCTTTCACTGCACTTCACCATGATTACTAGCGAACTAGCTGAGCTAATCACGCTACACAGGCTTTGCTGTCAATATCCGTTCATCCATCTGCCAATCGTCTAACCCATAGATTCCAGCTCTGGGTCGCAGGGGGCTGGAACCTATCCCAGCATGCATTGGGGTGAGAGGCAGGGATGCACCCTGGATAGGTTTCTCATCCATTGCTGGGCTGCTTTGCGGTCAATAATACCCTGTGATTCCATGTCCCACCAGCAGGGCAGAGCCTCTCTCTGAAGCCAGTTGCGCTCATTAACCATCATCTGTTGGCAGTATCCGAATGATAGCCGCAAGTGTTTCATTATTGCCAATTCGTTACAATTCCACGCGGAGTCATAAAAACAATCCCCACATAATTTCCAGTCACCTTGCTTTATATTCAACACCAACACCAACAGATATATGGATAGTGCTACAAAAAGCCAGTGTTTGGACTCTCTGTTTTTATTAAATTATCATCTCCAGAGACATGCCGAGTAATCGCTAACTGTAAGCAGTAATCTGTGGAAAGGTTTGTCCTGATTAACGTTGCGGTAAAGTCGAACGGGATGACTCAGGCGCAGAATCAATCTACATTTGGCATTTATTAGTTTCTCCTTCATAGATAGATTGGAAAGTTCAGTGATAACTAAAATTAGCCTGCCACGCTGCTTGTAAATAAATAAATACGTAAATAAATAAATAAATAATTAAATTAATAAATAAATAAAGATGCAACAACGTTGAGTCACAGCTGAAGACAGGCCGCATTTCTTGTCGTATGTAACTCAGTTCATTACTCTCTTAATGAAATTTTAAGCTCCCAGGGGGATGATGAAAAGTTGTTTGCGGAGTTGTTGCTCCACTAGCCTGGATATTACACAAACCACACAATACATTACATTACATTACATTACATTACATTACATGGCATTTAGCAGACGCTCTTATCCAGAGCGACGTACAATGAAGTGCAAATCAAACACAAGTATGAGTGCTAAGAGGACCTGAGAGGACAGTACAGTTCCGAGTCCTAGTGTAAACATACAGATAATTGAAGAGGGTTCTGATTAACACCATAAGCTGAGCTGTCTCTCAGAGATATGGCCACACAGAGACATTGAGTGTTTTCAGTGTAAAATCCAGTTGCCTATGTTTTTGTTTGTCTTTTATTATGTGGGCATGTGGCGGACATTTTGTATGAAGCTGAAAATACAGAAAAAGATGGGCCTGTCATGGGCTGGGTCTATAGTTTGCACAAGGTCCATAAATGATGTTCTGCTTCATGTAATAGCTGCCTTTTTTCTGTTCTCTGGTGTGCAGGAGAAGTAGGCCTGACACATTTATAATCACGGTGAAATGTTAAGGCAGTAAAGTTAAAATGAGTGATGAGGGCCCTCTTCTTGGTCAATGAACCAGAACCACCTTTTCCACCACGTTTGTAGAATAGCGCTCAGTTAAACCACCATAAAGCTGACATTTAAGTGTTATAAGCATGACGTAACTCCCAGGTAGTCTAGTACAGCTCGGCAGCGTCCGGTCGATGTCGTTACATCGACGTATCCACAATGCGTTTAGAGCATTGATTTTTTACATCTGCTTCATAAAATTCACTGCATACATTATGTTGGTGTATGATGTTGTGGCCGGTGAAGACTTTCTGGAAGAGCTGTTGCTGGGACTCTTTTTTTTTTTGGGGAACAAAACAGAAATCAATGCCTCAGGGTTGTAATGGGAGATGTAATGGTGCGGTCATTTGGATGAGACCATAAATCAAGTTTATGACACACTGTGGTCATTAAAGAATCCATGACCATCATTTAACTGACATTTATTTTGACTGAAATAAGTATCCTTCAGTCAAAAGAAGAAGAAGAAGAAGAAAAAACGTACGCACTTTTGTAGCAGCGAGATTAATTGGTCAGGCTGTGACAGATACACAGCCTGCATGGGGGGTGTCGGTGCAGAACGAGGATCGTGCTGCTTCCTGGTTTAGCTACCCCGCATGGTGTCTCTTCTTTCTCCACACATCCATGCACATCTCTGTTATTTCTCTCTTTTCATAAGAATTTTACAGGGTACTGTGCAATATTAATATCAGGATCAAAACTGTGCACCTGAACCCTCTGAACACCCCCTGGATCCAATGGCGGGACTGTTCATTCGCTGACCGTCAGGGTTCAAATTGCACTCTAACTATTGGGCGGTCTGAGATTATGATTGGGGGGATGGATTGTGAGTTTGGGGGGTGGGGGCGGGATCTTTTGGGAGCGGCTGAAGTCTCATTTGAATTCACCAAAAATTCCCTCGATTAGTTAAATCAGGTTACAAAATGCGTGAGTACCTGGTTATAACAAGAACCTTCTCGCAAGTGGGTCCTGAGGACTGGGGTTGAGAGGACTATGATTCCCTCAGATTGGTAGCATCACCCAGCAAAGGGTGGTTTTGAGAAGGTGATAAGGTGACACTGTTCAATAGCGACACCTTTGGTCAGTTGAGGTTCTGCCTTCGCCAGATGATTGGCATTCAGAAACATGTGTCACACAGTAGAAGAGGCTTACGATCACATAAAAACATAAAATAAACATATAACACACGCAACATTCAACTTTTAGAACTCATGGCCTAAACAGTGTGAAAAAGGGGATCACGGCACAACATACCCAGTGCAGTGTTTAATAAGTCATAGTCCCAACGGACATTGCTTAAAAATAAAAATAAATAAAATGAATGAATGAATAAAGATGCAGGTTATTCACATGAGGTACGATTTGACATTTTGGGGCCTGAATGAGTTATGGTGTTAATTTTAACCCCTGGCTTGAAGTATCTGTTTGTACTGAGAACATCCCCACTCAGCTGCACACTCACAATAAGGGAAAGATGAGGACGACACTACAGGTGAACAGGCAGGCCTACGGACATGGCCATGCAATCAAAGCTATGAAAACAAAAACAAAAAAAATAAGGGTTAAAGAATGCCTAAAACCATGAAGTATATTTGTATCCGTCACATCCATACAAACAGCTCTGTGACGTATAGTGGGTGTGTTTTTCAGTTCATTTTCAAAATATATGTCATGAGTGAACAATGTTTTCCACTGCTGTCCTTTCCTGCGTGTGGTGTTCCTAATTTGGATGGCAAATATTGGATAATCAGGCTTATGTTGATGATTTGGGACGCCTTCCTGCATACAGACCATGATCAGCAAGCCACCATCACCATCATCATCATCATCATCATCATCACCATCACCATCATCATCACCATCATCATCATCACCATCATCACCATCATCATCATCACCATCATCATCACCATCATCATCATCATCACCATCACCATCACCATCACCATCATCATCACCATCATCATCATTACCATCATCACCATCATCATCATCATCACCATCATCATTATCACCATCACCATCACCACCATCATCACCATCATCATCATCATCACCATCATCACCATCACCATCACCATCACCATCATCATCATCACCATCATCATCATCATCATCATCACCATCATCATCATCATCATCATCATCATCACCATCATCACCATCATCATCATCATCATCACCTTCATCATCATCATCATCATCATCATCATCATCATCACCATCATTATACTAAGAAGCTGAAACCCTTCCTCCCTGGGCAAAGAGCCAATCATACGTTGTCAGGGAACTAATAGGAAATTCAACAGGGCCAACGCACAGTGGTCTGCAGATAGATCAGGAACTGGGTGTATGCATGTGTGTGTGTGTGTGTGTGTGTGTGTGTGTGTGTGTGTGTATCTGTCTCAATGGGGGTGGCCTAGCAGACCAAATGCTAACATCCTTCGTTAAGATCCCAAACTTTGCAGCAGACCTAGCTTGCACCTTTTTTTTTCATCACTACTCTTTTGGGAATGTAGGCTTCAGGTTTCTTCAGCATTTTAGAAGGAAACAAACTGGGGTTTGGTATTGTCTTCCGTTGATTTCCTTTGTGACGTTTTTTTTCATTATCTGTAACCTTCATTGCATTACGGTAGATGAACCACTGTAGATTAGACTTGCTTATCTTTTGTAACTGTTTTGATTTTCACCTGGTTGCAAGTTGTGCATTTTGATAAAGGCCCCGTCGATCAATTTGGCTATTTATTTCTCTTTGATAATAATTACCACATTAAATCATATAAATGTATTTTACTTGTTGGTTAAGTGATGTGTTTTAACAGTTGACACACTTCAGTATTCAGAGTGCTGGACATTCAATGAGATGGTCAACCAGCATGGTCAAGCTGGCCAAGCTGGGTATGAGATGGTGAACCAATTATTACTGGGAGCTCATCTGATCTGGTAGCCATGTCGAGCTGGGAGCTGGTCTGAACTGATCAAGCAGCCAGCAGCTGTTTCAAAGCCATTTTGTGTTCTGGTTCCACCGGATTCCTCCAGTGTCTCTGCTTAATGCAGAGTGATATTTACGGTTCTGTTTTGTGATTGGATTCTTTCGGGCACCTCTTCGGTTAGTCAGTTCCTCAGGGCCCCGGTCTGGTATTGCACCCTAAATCAATATCCAATTTACAATTTGTGACTGGTGTGGGCATGAGGAACACTTATCGTTGGGGTGCAGAGACTCGTGTGTGGAGCTGCTTGGTTACATTATGCATGATAAAGCATTGAATCTGAAAGAGAGGCACTCGTACATTCCCTGTCAAGCTATTCTATTTAAAGACGAACGCAACGCCGGATTCAGACAGATTGCGCGTTTCGCGGGTTACCTTCTGAAGTCTTTAAAACTCCCTGTGTAAAATTCAAAACCTGTGCATGCATTTTTTATCATCACGGGTAAGGAGCATTGATGAGCAGACTTCTGGGGAATGTTCTAGAAGGCAATGCTCGTCGTATGATCTCTGCTTTCGAGACGGGCATCCGACACGGGCGCACATTCTTCTCCGATGCAAGGAGACTGCGGTTCTATGATTCGCGTGTGGTGATGCGCTCCCTCTGACGCCCTGGCGTGGTCTGCGGACAGTGCGTCAGGATTCAGGCAGGATCTGCTCCCGTGGCAACCGGACCACCTACAACAGCAACAGCTTGTTGAGGTTTGAAAACCTCTCGTGTGTCGGACGGACGGACAAACTGCCAACCATACTCAATGTACATAAGTTGTCTATGACTCTTAGCTGACAGCCAGAGAAGCAATATGACATCCTGACCCATCCTCCCACTCTTAGGAAGAGCATAAGCAGAATGTCTTAAAGCCAGATTTCTTTTTATTACATCTTTTGCTCCATCTGTCCCTCTCTCCATCCCTAATCTTTTCACTCTCGCAGACTGACCAGGCTATCTCTCTGTCTGTCTCTGTATCTCTCTCCATCTCACTACTCTCTCTCTCTCACTCTCTCTCAATCTGTCTCTGTCCCTCTCTCTCTCTCGCTCTCTCTCTCTCAAATGAGTTCCCTTTGTGTCAAATGTCTCTGTAAACAGGGCTGACTAGTATTGATGACAGCCACCCGACTGAATCCCCATCACATAAGTATTTAACAGACACTCCCATATTCAGTCCATATCCTGAGTGACCCGCACTGCTTATATCATTTGTATGCCATCCATTTATACAGCTGTGTATGCTGAATCAATCTGTGTGTGTGTGTGTGTGAGAGAGAGAGAGAGAGAGAGAGAGAGAGAGAGGCTGGATGAGGGTTTAGGAAGCTGAACACGTAACTAATTGGCTTCTTAGCATCTTGGATGGAGAGGCAATCTCATGCCAATATGGCCCACAACATGATACCAGGCTATGATTTCGTAAGGAAAATATAGTAGTCGTATATATCTTCAGATATTATGCATGCATTGAGCTTGTAAACAACACATAGACCACTATTAGACAACACCCTTCCCGTAACAGCGATCCGGAGCCAATCTTGTTATAGGCTTAATCAAGCTAACGCTGCACCTGCATCATCGTGTAGCTTGCAGGAGGCATTCCTACAGTACAGCTGCTCTGTAACGTGTGACCTGATGTATGTGCTGTTCACCTCTGCAACGAAGCGCACAGGTGCTGTTAAAACATTCATGAACACGTTTGCAGCATCGGATCACCTTCCCATGACTTGCAGGAAAAATCTGAAAGGGTTCTGATCACAGGTGCATGTTTTCCTGCGGACAGACGGGTCCATGTCTATGTGTACGAGAGGGTGTCTGTCTGTGTGTATAAGCTGGGGCCTGTCTGTGTGTGTCTGTTTGTAGAAGCGGGTGTCTGTCTGTGTGTATGTGTCTGTGTGTACAAGCAGGTGTCTGTCTGTGTGTATAAGCGGGTGTCTGGCTGTGTGTATAAGTGGGTGTCTGTGTGTTTAAGCAGGTGTCTGTCTGTGTGTATGTGTCTGTGTGTACAAGCAGGTGTCTGTCTGTGTGTATAAGCGGGTGTCTGTGTGTTTAAGCAGGTGTCTGTCTGTGTGTATGTGTCTGTGTGTTTAAGCAGGTGTCTGTCTGTGTGTATGTGTCTGTGTGTACAAGCAGGTGTCTGTCTGTGTGTATAAGCGGGTGTCTGTGTGTTTAATCAGGTGTCTGTCTGTGTGTATGTGTCTGTGTGTACAAGCAGGTGTCTGTCTGTGTATATAAGAGGGTGTCTGTCTGTGTGAACAAGCAGGTGCCTGTCTGTGTGTGTGTCTGTGTGTTTAAGCGGGTGTCCGTCTGTGTGAACAAGCAGGTGCCTGTCTGTGTGTGTGTCTGTGTGTTTAAGTGGGTGTCGGTCTGTGTCTATGTGTCTGTGTGTACAAGCGGGAGTCTGTCTGTGTGTATAAGCAAGCGCCTGTTTCTGCCTGTGTGTACGAGTTTGTGTCAACGTGTTTGCTGCATTAGCAATGCCTGTCTGTGTGTACGTGTTTGTGTGTACGTGTTTGCTGCATTAGAAATGGCTGTCTGTGTGTACGTGTTTGCTACATTAGCAATGCCTGTCTGTGTGCACGTGTTTGCTGCATTAGCAATGGCTGTCTGTGTGTACGTGTCCCCTGCATTAGCAATGTCTGTCTGTGTGTACGTGTTTGCTGCATTAGCAATGGCTGTCTGTGTGTGCGTGTTTGCTGCATTAGAAATGGCTGTCTGTGTGTACGTGTCCCCTGCAATAGCGATGCTTGCCTGTGTGTACGTGTCTGCGTGTACGTGTTTGCTGCATTAGCGATGCCGGTCTGTGTGTACGTGTTTGCTGCATTAGCGATGCCGGTCTGTGTGTACGTGTTTGCTGCATTAGCGATGCCGGTGTGTGTGTACGTGTCTGCGTGTACGTGTTTGCTGCATTAGCGATGCCGGTCTGTGTGTACGTGTTTGCTGCATTAGCGATGCCGGTCTGTGTGTACGTGTCTGTGTGTATGTGTTTGCTGCATTAGCAATGTCGGTCTGTGTGTACGTGTTGCCTGCATTAGCGATGCCGGTCTGTGTGTACGTGTCTGTGTGTACGTGTTTGCTGCATTAGCGATGCCGGTCTGTGTGTACGTGTCTGTGTGTACGTGTTTGCTGCATTAGCGATGCCGGTCTGTGTGTACGTGTTTGCTGCATTAGCGATGGCTGTCTGTGTGTACGTGTCTGTGTGTATGTGTCTGCTGCATTAGCGATGGCTGTCTGTGTGTACGTGTCTGTGTGTACGTGTTTGCTGCATTAGCGATGCCGGTCTGTGTGTACGTGTCTGTGTGTACGTGTTTGCTGCATTAGCGATGCCGGTCAGGTAGCGCTGCTCTTCAGAGCCGCTGTGTGCTGCACTCTGCGCCCCCGCCCCTCCCACACGCCGGCGGATAAAGACGGAGCAGCAGCAGCAGCAGCCGCGCTGAATCTGTCCGGATCCCGCTCTCTGAGGATCCCGCTATCTGAGGCTCCCGCACTGCCCACGGCGAGCGCACGTCCACCACTCTGCGAGACATCTGCCCGCCGAATCCGACAGGACGCACCAGCGCCTGTAAACTCCGCTGAATTCCACCTGACCAATCAGGGACGCCGCTGGTGCGGGCTGTCGTGGCGATGAGGTGTTTTTTTTTTTTTTTTTTGTGGATGACAGAAGGAAGTTGTCTGTCCCCTTCACCGCTGAAATGAATCGATGCGCCGCTCCTGACGGGACTGCGCTGCCCCTGTCCCACAATGCAGTGAGGGAAGGAGGCGTAGTTTTTTATTTTTTACGTGATGACAAACTGACTAAACTCCCATAGGTGAGGTGGAGAGAGATCAGATCGGACACTTTGCTTCCCCACTACCCACGCCCACACAGACAAACATTCACACGCAAACATTCACATACATATCTGCACAGGCATCCAGATTCACGCACATCTGCTTGACACATGTGCACTGTACACACACACAGACACACACAAACAAACGCATACTGCTGCACATGCACACACCCACACACGCTTGCACAAACACACACACACACACACAAACGTATATACATACGTACTGTACATACACACACACACAAACACACACAGGCAAACAGACGCCTGCACATAGAGGCACGCACTCACACACACACACACACACACACACACATATACATACATAGGTACATACATCTGCACACACACAGTAAAACAGACACACACAGGCAAGCACTCACACAGACACACGCACTCACACACATGTACCTCACACATGACTGTCAGAGTCTGTAGATTCTGCCCCATTACAGGACCTGTTTCGTAAGTATACCTAAAGATATACGGGTAAAAGCCATGACTAACCGCATGCGCTCTGACAGAACACACACACACACCCACAGCAGTCCACGCTCGAAGAGAACAGCACTAAGAGTCACAACTTCAGCCAACCCCGGCTGTCAAACTCCGTCTTCCCATAGTGCTTTGCCCCGGCAGGAAAACCCACATATTTACATCACACCAGGCAACGTGAGTCAGTCACAGACTCACGTTATTCAACCACACCCACCCCCCCCCCACCCCCCCCACCCCCTCATTCCCCTCAGCCCCAGATCTTCACAAACCACCCTGCTACTGCAACAGTGCGCAAAACCCACCAGCATACCGAATGGTAAAACTAAACACACGAATAATGTGAGAAAAATGTAATCATAAATAGAGCAACATTCACTCATCGCATCTTCTTAATTGTTATGAAAGGTGTGGATCAGCAGGACAGGGAATAGTAATGCATTTTTGGTCTTACCTGCACTTTTAACTGACGCCGAGAGCAGAGGGTTAATGTGCTTCAGCAGACGAAGAGGAGGAAGAAGAGGAAGAGGAGGAAGAGTACGTGCAGAAGTGGAGCTGACGAGCAGACGGGTGAGGAAAGAGAAATCCCAGATCTCCCGCCACTCCAGAGAGAGAGAGACCTCGCTGCCCCGCCTCCCCCCCAGACCTCCACAGACCACCCACCCCTCCCTCGGACGAGCACTACCTTTTATTGCACAGCAGAAAAGCAGAGAAACACAATGCAGGGAGCCGATCGCAGGCTGATCAGGGGCGCACTGGAGAGACCAGGAACAGAGCGGCGGCAAGAAATACAACGTGCGTGCACACTGCCGAAAGCTCAGCTTTCTCTCCTCTCTCTCTCTCTCTCTCTCCTCTCTCTCCTCTCTCTCTCTCTCCTCTCTCTCTCCTCTCTCCTCTCTCTCTCTCTCTCTCTCCTCTCTCTCTCCTCTCTCTCTCTCTCTCTCTCCTCTCTCTCTCCTCTCTCTCTCTCTCTCTCTCCTCTCTCTCCTCTCTCTCTCCTCTCTCTCTCTCTCCTCTCTCTCCTCTCTCTCTCTCTCCTCTCTCCTCTCTCTCTCTCTCTCTCTCTCCTCTCTCTCCTCTCTCTCTCTCTCTCCCTCTCTCTCTCTCTCTCTCTCTCTCTCTCTCTCTCTCTCTCTCCCCCGCTCGCTCTTCGCCGTGAGCACAAACTCATTCCCCCTCTGTATAATCAATCTAGCCTGACGGAAGCTAATAGACCTCCATTTAACCAGCCAATCAATAGCCTGGATTCTGCAGCCCACTCCCCAGGGCGCTGTTCAGAAGTGATACAAACAATGAGAGTTTCTGCCAGTGTTTGGACTCTCTTTTTATTAAATTATCCACTCCAGAGACGGGCTCTTCTGCTTTGGAGGAGGGGTGTGGAAATCAATGAAACTAGTTTCTTCTGTTCCTGCTGAAAAGGGGTACTGATGTGAGTCGTTCCTGAGCTGAGCATCTCTCCGCAAGCTTTTTCTGGACTCATACCTGCGCTTTTAGTTTGACATCGATGGCCGCAGAGATAATCGATAAACTGACCATGAGATGAGGCACATACGAAAACACTCTGGGTCCAATTAACTAAAGCGATGCTGCCTCGTTTTGAACATGACACAGCACCAATTGGCCAAAACATTTGCTTTCAGGATGCATTTCTGTGACTTTCTTTTTCACGCAAAGTTAAATCTATTCATGCATAAGTGCACCGGGGACGAACACGCTAAAACAGAGTAGCGACAATTGTGGCTTGGGTCAGTTAAGTGCTCCATACAATTTACTAAAAACATTCTTTAAATTCAACCGTACTTCGCTACTTTGTACGTGGATGCTAAGAAGCCCCGAAAGCAGACAGAAATTAGCAGTGTCCTGATACATAAGATGCTGTATTAAAAGTAATCTCTGCTCACAAAATTGCCCGTGACAGCCAGCGGAAGACAAAGGAGACAAAGGGAAAAAAATCGGAATAAGACCGGATTCCGAGCATTACCCTCTTTCCTGAAAAGCAAACTGTGAAGTGGAGCCAGGTTGCACGTACAGTAGCTATCTCCCTTCTGGCGGGGATGAAAGAGGAAGCACCCAGGCACACGCCCAGAACATCTAATCCCCTGCCCACTCCCAGGATGCTAGTCTACATATTTTCGCCTCTGGTGCTTCAAAGTGTCTGACAGTGAGAGGAACTTCACAAGCCTCGTTCTCATCGTTTCCGTTTCTGTTTCTGTTTCGCTGCACTGCGTGAGGTTCTGGACACCACTGTGCACCTCTGTGTCTTCCTGCCAATCATTCATCGTTTACGTTCTGATATCGTATGAAAATTAAATCTGTCCAACTGAAAGGATGCAAGGACTTACAGTGGAAAAAATATGGTCTTCATCGAGAGTATGTAATTCAGTTCTGAGTAGAACCAGTTGTCTTGTCCTGGGCATGGATTCAGTCGACTTATTTATTTTGAAGTTGTTCCACTTTTTTTTTTACTCAGGTGCAGACTGCCTAACGTCAGGCCATGCCTTCCTTATCTGATCTACTTTTAGTTTTGTTCTGCCAAATAAATTAATTTTAGTTTGTGATGTCCCTCCATGCATTACATTACATTACATTATTGGCATTTGGCAGACGCTCTTATCCAGAGCGACGTCCAGTTAGACTTAGACTAAGCAGGAGACAATCCACCCCTGGAGCTATGCAGGGTTAAGAGCCTTGCTCAAGGGCCCAACAGCTGTCCAGATCTTATTGTGGCTACACAGGAATTAGAACCATCGACCTTGCATGTCCCAGTCTTTTACCTTAACCACTACGCTACAGGCCGCCCATGCTGGGGGAATTCATACAGTTGCTCTGTATTGTGCGAGCTAATGTATGACAAACTCTGACATTCACCTTACAATGAAGTGCGCACGTACAATCGTGTTAAAAATTCATGAACACGTCTGCGGTTATGGATCATGTTCACAACGTGCAAGCAAAATCAAATGGGTTTTCATCATCACCCACACTCACACACACAGGCACATACACACACACGCACACACTCACACATGCATACACACACAGAGACAGACAGACATACAGACACACTCACGCAGGCACACACTCAGACACACTCACACACACGCAGACACACACACCTACATACACATAGACGGACACATACACACACACAAACACACACGAAGACACACAGTATCGCCCGACATACCGTATTGCCCTCTACCTTTCTCTGTTTATTTTCCCTCCTTTTCTTTATTCTGTCCGTCAGTGGAAGGTTTCCGATGCTCCCTCTGTTCATTAATGCACTGCGGTTTTGGGCCTCCCCTGCCTGCCACCCCGACCCGCCATCCAGACGGAGGAACAAGGCCTCTGCGAGCAGGAGGTGAAGGGCTGATGTCGAGGGGGTCAGTGCTTCTCATATCCCTGGCATTTGGGAGGTCAAAGGGGCGCTTGGCGAGGTGGGCTCAGGGTTAATGCGGCAGCGTCTGATGGCGGCCCACCCCAGACACCCCCGCCTGCTGTGTGCTTCGTCTCCGGCTTTTCTTCTGTGATAATGCTCTCTCTGCCCGGCAGACGTACCTGCCCCGGCTGAGCTCCTGCCAGGAGCCCCACGCTGAACGGGGCTGGGATTGACTCGTGGCTGGATGGAGGATGCCCTGTAAAAAACATATATATGTATAGAAATTAATTAATTAATAAAATAAATCAAATTTGCTGCTTGAAATGGGCTGCCAAAGTCCGGTTCCTGGACATATATACAGCCATGCAGGCTTTCACTCCAAGCCTAATTTAGCACTCGTGATTCGGCTGATTAGCTCACTTTTGAATGAGCTGTGCTGTGTTAGGGTTGGAGTGAAAACCTACAGGATGGTAGATCTCCAGGAACAGGGTTGGGCAGCCCTGCTCTAGCTGTTGAATGAGCTGTGCTGTGTTAGGGTTGGAGTGAAAACCTACAGGATGGTAGATCTCCAGGAACAGGGTTGGGCAGCCCTGCTCTAGCTGTTGAATGAGGTGGGCTTTGTTTGGTATGGAGTGAAAACCTACAGGATGGTAGATCTCCAGGAACAGGGTTGGGCAGCCCTGCTCTAGCTGTTGAATGAGGTGGGCTTTGTTTGGTATGGAGTGAAAACCTACAGGATGGTAGATCTCCAGGAACAGGGTTGGGCAGCCCTGCTCTAGCTGTTGAATGAGGTGGGTTTTGTTTGGTATGGAGTGAAAACCTACAGGATAGTAGATCTCCAGGAACAGGGTTGGGCAGCCCTGCTCTAGCTGTTGAATGAGGTGTGCTTGTCTTAGGGTCGGAGTGAAAACCTACAGGATGGTAGATCTCCAGGAACAGGGTTGGGCAGCCCTGCTCAATGAGTACCATTCCTCTGAACTCAGATAGATGGATAGATAGATGGATAGATGTCTTGCCACAAAGTGAACTGATGAATATGTTTCAGACGAGGGTGCCTACTGCGCCCAGGCAGAGCTCAGGCTCCCATGTGTAGACCGTAGGGCCCTGAGGCAGCTGTACGAAGGAGAGGAAAAGAGTTATATATTTAAAAAAAAGTGTTTGGTCAGAGTTAAGTTGTGCTGCTTGGGCTGACAGCTATGCCCATACCGAAACAGCAGAAGCAGAAGAAGAAGAAGAGGAGGAAGAAGAAGAAGAAGAAGAGCCCAGAGTCGGAGAATTGATCTGTCAGACCTGTCTAGAAGACAGGCGCTTCATTCATTCTTTAATTCAGGCTCTTTTTCCTTCTCCTCACCCCGGGGTTAGCTCGCAGCTGCTGTCTATAGAGGGCCTGTGTTCAGACCTCTGCATTTCATTCCAGCAGTGGAGGAAATGTGTCTATATATCTATATCTGTTTGCCTATTCATTCATGTTGGATCTAGTGATGCATTAATATACTGCACGGTATATAAATTTGAAGTGAGCTCAATTTCTTTCTTTCTTTTTTTTGTTGCAATGGTATGGATATGTTTTTAATATTCACGGGTGAATTTCTACCGGTTGTTGGCTATTATGTCCAGTGCCCCTGGACATGACAGCCAAATCCTGAAGATCTCAAACTGTGTACTGCCTCTGCACACATTCCAGGGCGAACCCTGAAGAGCTCAAACGTCTTGCCATCCCTGCGGACGTAACAGGGCAAACTCTGAGGCCCTCAGTTGCTGAGTCCAGCCGAGAACAAGACATCAGCAAGTTGAAGTCGTTGTCAGGACTGCAGACACAACTGAAATCAAACTGAGGAGCTGGCTTTGCAGGCACAGTAACTTTCACTATGGCGGAGCAGGTAGGTGGACCCTGCAGAAACCAGTATTTAAATAGTTTTAGATAAAGTAGAACATGTAATCGATGACAAAAAAAAGCTACAGAGAAAATATTTTCAAAAGTATTATTCATTTTATTTATTGAATGTCCATTGTAATGTTGGGGTCAGCACAGTTGAATACATAGTTATTTTGATTGAATAAGACCAGAGACTACCACCTATATTGGACAGTAATGAATTGAGGTTTTAAAGGATTAAAATTAAGGCGATATAAAATATTACATACATAGCCAATTTAAAACAAATAAAATAATGATATAATGATGATAAAATGATTTTAAAATCGGAGTGGGACACATCTCAGACGTACTGCGTGTACACTCACACTCGCGGTGTTGCGGGGGATTAGCAGAGCAGTGGACCGGACTCCATGTCCTGGTAAGTGCGGGAGATCACTGCCTAGGGCTGGCTGCCATCAGAGGAGAGAGCTTTAAAGCCCGCTGCCAATCACCGCCGTTACCCGGGCGACGGCGATCGCAGCAGAGGGAAGTCCGGCAGGACTGACAGGGAGACGGCCTTCGCCGATGGGCACGGAATGAGTGCGATTGGCTGGGAAGGCGGGTGTCAAACTCCCCGAGGATATCGCTGGTTTAGCAGGAGATACCGAGCGTCCGTCAGTGTTTCAGGGTTCAGCCAAGGTAAATCTGGGGAGACATGACAGTGTAAGAATTAAATGTTTAAGCTAGTGGGCTGAGGAACGAGTTTCTTTTTTTTTTCTTCTTTTTTTTTCTTTTTTTTACAGGCAGGATCTGTTTGCAACTGTCAGGCGAATTCAGCTCGCCGTTCGATGGAAGCTACGCTACGTCTTCGCGACTCAATTTCAGTGCTGGGTCCCAAGGCACTGACAGACTTGGCGGACCTTGAGCTCTCCTGTCTAAAAATGACACACTTTACCTCAAAAACATTTTTTTTCCCTGTTTATAAAAGTGAGAAAATGTACTTCCTTTTTTGTGACATAATGAACAGTGCATGTAAATTGTCAGTGTATATATACGCATATATACAGTGGGCTCTGGAATTATTAGCACCCCTGACTGGCAATGCACACAAAATACATAAAACATAGACAACATAATTATTGAGAGAAACTCAAAAAATGCAACATGTGAAAAATATTGTTCTTTATTAGTCTTTCAATGGAAGCAACCAAAATTAAACATTCATTGACTAAAAATCTATCATTATTGACACCCCTGGTTTAGTAGCTTGGTGCAGCCACCTCTGGCAGGACAACAGCATGGAGTCTGTTCTTGTAATGCTGGACAAGGTTAAGGACCACAGCCATCCCTCTAAGCACATCCTTGCATATCAACTGCCGTCTTCAGTTCGTCCCTCAGGTGTTTGATTGGATCGAGGTCCAATCAAACCTGAGATGGCCACCTGAGATGGCCACTGCAGAACACAGATTTTGTTGTCACAGAACCATCTCTCTCTCTGTCGCTGTATCTCTTTATCTCCGTCTCTCTCTCTCATCTCTCTCTCTCTTACCTCTCTATCTCTTTGTCTCTGTATCTCTTTCTCTCTGTCTCTCTTTCATCTCTCTCTCTGTCGCTCTCTCTCTCTCTCTCTCTCTCTCTGTCTCTATTTGTATCTCTCTTTCTCTCTGTCTCTCTCTGTATCTCTCTCTCTGTTGCTGTCTCTCTCTCTGTCTGTATGTCTCTCTCTCTCTATCTCTCTCTCTCTCTCTCTCTCTCTCTCTCTCTCTCTCTCTCTCTCTCTCTCTGTCTCTCTCTCTGTTGCTGTCTCTCTCTCTCTGTATGTCTCTCCCTCTCTCTCTCTGTGTGTCTCTCTCTCTCTCTATCTCTCTCTCTCTCTCTCCCTCTCTCTCTGTATGTATCTCTCTCTCTCTCTCTGTCTCTCTCTCTCTTCCCATCTGGATGTCTTCTTACATCAGCGGCAGTTCCTCTGGCTCCCTGGCGACAGGCAGTGCCACTCGGCCCCCCTTAAAGCCGAGGCGCGGCGCCCCTGCGCCCGTTCGGGGGGCCCGAGGCGTGACTCAGAGGCAGTAATGAGTTCTACCGTGTCGTGTCACGGCGCTGCTTGTTTCTCCGCGCCCTCCCTCGTGTGTTTGGGCCCCGCGACCTTGCGTGTAAAGTGCTGACAGGGAAACGGCGACCGGATTCAAATCCCGGAGCGATCTTAAATGATGGTGAAAATAGCGACGCTGACTGACTGAGGGACCCTGAGGGTCAGGTGGAGTGACTGGGCGCCGCGCCCCTCCGCTGTACAGTGGGAAGAGATAATCAAGGCACAGCGTCGTCTCATGCCGCGCCCCTCCGCTGTACAGTGGGAAGAGATAATGAAGGCACAGCGTCGTCTCATCAGGCTCTCCATGAGAAGGACGTGAGTGTGTAAGGGTTATGCAGGAGAACGTGTGTGTGTGTGTGTGTGTGTGTGTGCGTGTGTGTGTGCGCGCGTGTGTGTGTGTGTGTGTGTGTGTGGGAGGGACTGATGGCGTTAAGGACAGTGAGAGTTCAAATTAAACTCCCACTCACCACCCTCCAGTTCCCCCAGTCATTGGTCCTCTGTTATGAACACATTCTTCACCTGATTTCAACTTGTGTTACCTGTGGAAGAAGAATTAGATTATTCTCCTCATTCTTCTTTTTTATTTTTTTGCTGGCTAGTAGGATAGAAAAAAATAAACAAACAAATGGGTTAGCCACCTTGTGAGTTGTGGCTCACAGTACATGTAACCAGCTAACATGTTACATTACATTACATTACATTATTGGCATTTGGCAGACGCTCTTATCCAGAGCGACGTACAACAAAGTGCATACCCATAACCAGGGATAAGTTCGCTGAAAGACCCTAGAAGGAAGTACAATTTCAACTGCTACCTGTACAACAAAGACAAGGACAAGGTCCATATTTTTTTTTTTTTTTTTTTTTTTTTAACAAACAAACAAACAAACAGAGCAAAAGTGACCAAAGTTAACTATCCAAACACTGCTTAGCAAACATGTCTCCTAGCTTTACCTGTACAAAGGTAGCATTAGCATTACCAATGTAGCATTGCATTACATGGCAACAAACTGCAGCCGCTAGTTGGCGGCTGAATGGTTTTCACCATTTTTAAAGTGACCGTGAGCAGACCGGTGTATGGAGACTGATGGCCCCATCACCATCTTCACATGCCTTTCACATGACTTACCCATGTCATTCACAGATGTAGCCATTGGGTTTAACCCCCCACTCTCTCCAATCTAAGATAAGGAAATTAGAGGATTACACCCCCGCACACACACACACACACACACACACACACTCCAGAATGAATTCTTGGCTACACGACCAGCGTCATTTCCATTAATGTCGTCTCAAGTCTCAAGGGCTGAGGGTCTCAGGGTGGATTTGACAGGAGGGCAAGCAATTTGAACTTTGACCTTTACTGCAAGCGGTGAGCATTACGATGACGCTTGACATATGGGAAGGGACGGGTGGGATGTGGGGATTTAACCAGCATTCCAGGGTAACACCCCTCTTTAAATAAATGGGATTGGAAATCTTAAATCATCGTTTCCATAAATAAATAAGCAGGTCTGTATTACAAACCACCAAAAAAAAGTTGATATTTCCCGTTTACTGCTACGGAGTGTACTTTTCCACCCTGTAACTGCATGCTGTGCTGCCCCTACATCTCTTAGAATAAAGCGGATAGCTGTTCCTGCAGACCTACTCCTTGAAGCATGTTTCTTTGCATAAGTGTAGCTTGATATGTAAGCCCTAACGTGTTAGTTTCACAGATTTGTCCTGGCCGGGTCTCCTCAGCAGCAGTCCCCAGCACTGTTAAGCCCCTCGCGGTGCTGTAAATGATGCCTGGTGATGAATGGCTCAATCAGGGCCCGCATTAGGCTCCAGTGACTAAGCGTCTGACTGGAGAGGAGCTCCAGACAGGGTGGGCCCTCCAGGAGTGGGGTGGGGCCTCCCCGATCCCGGGCAGTCAGAGATGAGGCATTTGCTTAGGAAAGCCACTTTGATCTTCTCGCCGTCTTTCCGACACACGGAAGATATGAACAAGCGTTGCAAAGGGAGATACAGAGCGTTGGGTTTAGACAATGAAAAACAGGGTGGACACAGCCTGACAACATTTTCACATGCGCTGATGCCTGGTTATTTACAGAGAGGATTCATCTGCCACAGTCTTAGAAGACGGAAATTAATTCAAACTGACATCTTGGCAGCATAATAAGAAGAACTGAGCAATGTCAGACTGGGGAAGAAATGTGATCCAAGTGACCGTAGAATGATTGTTGGTGCCAGATAGAGTGGTTTGAGTATATCAGAAACTGCTTATCTCCTGGGATTTTCATGCACAACAGTCTCTAGAGTTTTCCGAGAATGGTCCACTGAACAGCAGTTCTTAGCCTTGTTAATGAGAGAGGTCAGTAGAGAAGGGCTAGATGGGTCAAAGCTGGCAGGAAGGCGACAGTAACACAAATAACCACACATTACAACAGTGGTATGCAGAAGAGCATCTCTAAGCAAGATGCATCAAACCTCAGAAATATATAGTCCAATAAGTCAAAAAAATTATACATAATAAAGTGCTCACTGTGTGTACATCAGCATACTGTAGCCATCACATTTTACAAGATGTGATAGAAATTTAGCTGATGCTCTTATCTGCAGCAACTTATCATAAGTAGATGAAGAAGTTTTTGTGAACAAAGAGCTGGTGCCAAGTTTTTACAGTCACAACCGATAGTAGCCATGCATTCATACCATACCTACAAGCAGCACTCCCATAAAACTCCAGCATAAACTTAAGCACCATAGGTGGTGAAAGATGTGCAATTAAGTTTTATGTCTTAATTTTATTTTCGATAAAATGGTCACGGTTGCTTTTATGCCTGTTTTTATGGGACTGTCTCTCATCTGGATTTCTGGGGAGTTATTTATTTTAGGCATCTTTGCATTCTGTCATCACGGAAATGTCAGAACCATCCGATGCATCAGCTGATCAAGGTTTCCGGATCAATCCTGTCCAAACTGGCATCTTTTTCCCTGGGATATGCAGTATCTGACCGTGTCTTCTTATGATGAAATCTGTGAAAGTTAAGCTGGTCCCATACCTGCCCACCTCTCCCCCTGCTGACTTTCACATCTCAGTAGAGCTTGTGTTCCTGAACTTTCATGTGCCAGGAGAACAGTGACGTGATACAGTCCAGCATCCTGTCCTCTGTAAGTCCTGCTTTTTGGCTGTTGTGTGTTTACTGGGTGCAGCCTATAGCCAAGCGGCTAAGGTGCATGACTGCGGCCTGGTTGTTTGTTCAAGCCCCAGTCTCACCACAATACGAGCAGTGCAGCTGTTGGGCCCCTGAGCAAGGCCCCTAATTGCTCCCGGGGGGATTGGCCCTTGCTTGGGTGGCCTGTAGCGTAGTGGTTAAAGTAAATGACTGGGACACACAAGGTTGGTGGTTCTAATCCCGGTGTAGCCACAATAATAACAGCCGTTGGGCCCTTGAGCAAGGCCCTTAACCCTGCATTGCTCCCGGGGAGGGTTGTCTCCTGTTAGTCTAATCAACTGTACGTCGCTCTGGATAATAGCATCTGCCAAATGCCAATAATGTAATGTAATGTTTGGTCTAATCAACAAGTCGCTTTGGATAGTGTAAAACCCGCTGTCAGCTAAATAGCTGTAACTGCTATTGTACACAAATAATTATACCAACACTGCACATTTATCTTATAAATAAAAAATCCTAGTTTCAAATCAACTCTAACAATGTTAATCTCTATTTATATGAGCTTAATCTGGACAATATGTACTCAATTCAAAGTACTCTATTAGTTTATTCTCAATCGGACATTCTGCAGTTTTCTGTAAATATACAGTCCCTGAATAATTGTTAACGCGCTGCATTTTTTTTCAGTTAATAAATCACTTCCAATATATTATGTTTTTTTTAGTCTGAAGCTGAGTTCATGAGCATTATCTGAACACATTAATTATGTTGAGTAACAGCACATCCATTCAGGCAGGATATGTTCATGATATCAACATGTTTTCAGTGTAGGGCCTGGTTATCCTTTAAACACTGACAGTGCTTTGGCATCGTGGATTGTAATTCATTCCAGCACTTTCATCTTAATCGGCATTACAAATATAAGCTGACAGGCACATAAATCTGCTTATTTCATGTACTTATTTGGCGAGTGAATGAGTGCAATATCATGTTTTTAAAAAATGGGAGCAGTTTTATCTGCCATTGCCTCTTGGTAGTAGTGCGTAGCATAACTGTGCGCTTTAGCGTAGCACAGCCTCGTGCTTTAGCGTAGCATAGCCACATGCTGTAGCGTGGCATAGCCACATGCTGTAGCGTAGCATAGCCACATGCTTTAGTGTAGCATAGCCATGTGCTTAGTGTAGCACAGCCTTGTGCTTTAGCGTAGCATAGCCACATGCTGTAGCGTAGCATAGCCATGTGCTTTAGTGTAGCATAGCCGTGTGTTTAGTGTAGCATAGCAGCATGTTTTAGCGTAGCATAGCCCTGTGCTTTAGTGTAGCATAGGCATGTGTTTAGCGTTGGGTGGCCAAGCATAGCATCGTGTTTGGCGGTTTGGAAACTGGGCTGTAGACGAGAAGCACTGGGATTGTAACGGTGCTGGATCCACTGCAGTCGCTCCCTCCAGAGAGGTACTTAGCCCGAAATGCTTGGGTAAAAATGCAGCTGTATACGACGATGAGACGCACGGCCTAAGCAGTGCATTTTCCCCCGGAAAAGAGTATCTGCAAAAGCAAAAGTGGAGCACTCCACTCTGGACTTATTTGTACAAAAGGGGCTTTATTCCCCATCTACAACACGCTTGATTATTTTTCTGATTCCTGTTGGACAGCATGATGTGCGCACTTCAAAGTAAGAGAGCACTCAGAATATCTGGTGCCAAAAGGAACTTTAACCATCCGTAATGCTGTTGCTGTGCGGTCCGGTGTGTTGCTGTTGCTGATTTTGTGTGTGTTTGTTTTTTCGCTCTGTTCCAGAAACAAACCGCTTTTTCCTGTTCCATCCTGGCTTTTAATTTATGGAAACGTATGATCAGGTCAGTTCTTCATGCAGAACAAACAAACGAGCATGTAAATAAATACATAAATTAATAGTGTATCACATTACCGTACAATGTGGACAATGTGTTCTTATATTAATAAGTAGTCAAATGCTCTTCATCATATTTTTGCCTGTGAACCCACTCTCTCTCTCTTTCACTATCTCCCTCTCTCTCTCTCTCTCTCTCTCTCTCTCTCTCTGTGTGTGAGTGTGAAAGAGTGCATGTGAAATGCATTCTGAAAGGTGGCTTACTCTTGGCAGGGAGCAGGAACTGGCATTTAATATGGGGCAGACATCACATTATGCCGAAAGAGAGAAAGAGAGAGAGAGAGAGAGAGAGAGAGAGAGAGAGAGAGAGAGAGAGAGTCTGTAGGCAAACACACTGCTGTAATGATGTTTTCTGTCCCACTGTCCCGTCTCCTGTCAGATTAATGCACACACTCTGCATGAATATCATCAGATTTTTACCTGCCTGCCAGCGCCCCTCACTGCACCTGTTTGAGAGCCACGTGGAAGGATCCGGAAGCTTCGTCTCGGGTTTCAGAGTCCCCCACAGGAGCCAGAGGGAGATGAACGCGCATAGGCACGCGTCATCATTCAGATCCTCCCGTTTAACATTCACACATGATTGATTTGCTGGCAGCATGGTATACAGAGTGTGTCCCAGTGTCGGCCCTCTGGTGACACACACACTGTACCCACACACACACACACACACACACACACACCGTACACACACATACACTCACTGACACCGTACACACACACACACACACACACACACACACACACACACACACCGTACACACACACACACACACACACACACACCGTACACACACACACACACACACACACACACACCGTACACACACACACACACACTGTACACACTGTACACACACACACACACACACACACACACACACACACACACACACACACACACACACACACACACACCGTACACACACACACACACACACACACCATACACACACACACACACACACACACCGTACACACACACACACACACACACACACCGTACACACACACACACACACCGTACACACACACACACTGTACCCACTCACACACACACACACACACTGTACCCACACACACACACACACACACACTGTACCCACACACACACACACACACACACACACCGTACACACACACACACACACCGTACACAAACACTCACACACACCCGCACACACACACACATACACTCACACACACACACACTCACAGACACCCACACACACACATACACACACACATACACACACACACACACACCGTACACACACACTCACAGACACCCAGACACACACTCACAGACACCCGCACACACACTGTACCCACACACACACACCGTACACACACACTCACAGACACCCACACACACACATACACACACTCACAGACACCCACACATACACACACACACACAGACACACACACACATATACACACACACACACACACATGCATGCACACTCATACTGTACACACACACACACACACACACACACACCGTACACACACACTCACTGACACCGTACACACACACTCACAGACACCCACACACACACACAGACAGACACACACACACACACACAGACACACACACATATATACACACACACACACACACACACACATGCATGCACAGTCATGCTGTACATACACACACACATGCACACATTCATGGACAGACACACACATGCACACACACACACACATACATGCCCACACACGTGCACAGACATGCATGCATAGAAATTCTGTACATACACACATAGACACACACAGACATATGCATGCACCCATTCATGCCCACACACATACACACACAAACATACTCAAACACATACACACCTTTGTGGACACACACACTCACACACACACACACACACACACACACATTCATGTTGACAGGTTAAGACATACAGTATAGTACATATGGCAGACTATAGGCTAGTGGCTAAGGTACTCGACTAGCTCAGGTACATGACTGGCTAATGTACATGACTGGGGCCCGGAAGGTTGTTGCCCTGGTGTAGCTATGATAAGTGCAGCTGTTGAGCCCTTGAACAAGGCTCTCAACCCTGCATTGCTCAGGGGGAATTGTCCCTGCTTAGTCTCATCAACTGTAAGTCGCTTTAAATAACAAATTATTTATTGATAAGTCCTGCATGGTTACATGTTAATTATTTGCTAATATTTTTTGCTGTAGCTTGAGGATATTGCAATTTCTGAACTGCTTATTGAACATTATATTCATTTTCTCATTTATATATTTACAATTTAGATATGTATTTATGAGGATAGATCACTGCTAATGTGCAAATGGTGATGTTTTACTTGGACATGATTTTAGATGCTTTTATCTTTTTTTGTGACCCAATGTGCTTTTGTGATCAAATGTGCTTTTAGCTGTTTTGAAGCAGTTTTTCTCTCACCTGAACATCGATACCTTTCCTGATCCCATCCTGCATTATGATTATATCAGCCTTTCTCCGGAATTGCATTCACCTCAGAAATATTTTAAAGGCTATAACACTTAACAAGGTTGTTATGCCTTAAGACGAAATACCGTGCAAAAAGCGTAGCGTGGCGTGGCGGAGTTCTTTGAGCGCACTCAGCTGGTTAGAGACCAAGCTAGTAAGCACATTCGGAGCAAAATAATAAATGCAGTAGCATGAAAAAAGAAAACACAATAAAATATAAAGCGCTAAACACAAAAGCGAAGCGTGCGTTCTCGGGCACAGTGCAGATGGGGCTGTGAGCTGCAGATAAAGCGATGGTAGGGGGTTTATTATTTTTCTTCCTCTCTCTTTCGGTCTTTCGTTTAACATCTCGCCGCCAGCCTCATTCGTTCCTTTAAAGCACGGGGAGGTTCTCTCTGGACCGCAGGGAGCCGGCACACGGAGTCCAGGTTCAAGTCCCTGTTTCCTCCCAGGTCTTTAAGATTCAAAAGAGCCATTCACTGCCTGGTGGGACTGCTGGGGACATTTTAAAAAAAAGTCTAAAAATACCGCATAATACTTCATTAAGTGAAAGCCTGGAATGCATGCGGGGCTGCGCAGTTTAAATGCGAAACACCAAACTATTTTTGTGTTCCCAACAATTTTCGGTCCCCAGCATCGGGCCTGAGGTCCCCCTTTGTACGATGGGTTTTGTTCCAACCACAATCGCAATCCCAGAATTTTAACAAGCGGCAATCTTTTTCTTAATTAGCTGATTTTCATGTTTCGAGGGACTATTTAAGCCACATTATGTCAGAAATACCCAAGCCTGCCGTGAAGAATACAAAGCCCATGTTCACATTTTCGTGCAATATTGCACATAACTAGTCCATAAAAAGAGGCACCGAAATGAGCTAATGAAATTGAAGACTGAGGTGAATAAGCAGGCTCCTAAATGGTGAAAGTGTGTACACATGGCCACGAAAAAATAACCATTTTGTAAGATAATGTAAAAGACAAAGACAAAGCGATAACGACAATAACAAGCGCAGACGTGTATTGTGTTAAGTTTAAGGGAGAAATATGACAGAAACGTATTGAGCAACCTAATTAGGAGCCTATTGATTCCCCACAGTATTTCATTTGAATAGATAAAAAAATAATAAAGTATCGCTTTTTATGTTCTAACACAATACACCAAATGTCAAGATGCAATTTGTATTCTTCATGCCATGCATAGCTATGGCCTACATATTGTGGCTCAAGTGGGTAAATAATTCCTCTAAAGATGAAAAGCACCCAATTAAGATAAAATAACAGGCTGTTAAAATGGTGGGATTGCAGTTGTGGTTGGAACGAGGGCCCAGGACTGAGGCTGGGGACCACTGCCGGAGAGGGACAGCGTCTTTTGAGTTTGCCATTCTGATTATTCTACATGCATGTCACACTCCAAAAAAGTGTCTTACAATGAGGCTTAACATGATATTTCCTCCTCACAAGTAGAACATGTTGGCTTGTTTTGAGTCACTATTTGCCTGAAATGTTGTTACTCCATTGGGAAATCTTGAAATGAGTGAAACTCATTGGCAATCTTATTTAGCAAAAAAGAGGAAGATAAGTAATATAAGTAATAATAATAATAATAATAAAAATAAGTAATATACGTTTTTAAGTCGAAATATAAGACAAAAACACCGGTGGAGAGTGACTTACGTTATGGTTTTTGCAGTGTAGGGAAAGTTTTTTTTTTTTTTTGTGATCAAATGGTTTTCTATTCAAAAGAATTTTCAAACAGAATATATATATATTTTTTCCCCTTAAAGTACCCCCGTCTGCACGTATGTGGAAGCGAGCCGTGGCCAGGGAGACCTCATCTCAGGCCTGCTTCTGAACAGCACCCCAACCTGCCCCAGGGATGCCCAGCACAGCCGGTGAACTGTGCGCACCTGAAGGTGCAGTCAGAGAACCGCAGGATCAATACCGCATCTACCGAGGGGAAGTGTTCGCCCACCGCCTTTAACACCACCGTCCAGGGTCAGATAAACATGCTTTCCCTTCCTTTTACTGAGTTCATATGGAAAAATTTTAAAGAATGATGCGAATGATCCAGAAATGTGGTAGTGCAGTGTGTGGGTATGTGTGTGTGTGTGTGTGTGTGTCAGCGAGTGAGAGAGGAGAGAGAGAGAGAGAGAGAGAGAGAGGAGAGAGAGAGAGAGAGAGAGAGAGAGTGTATGTGTTTGCGTATATGGTATGAAATAAATTCTGATATGGACAATTCCATATACAGGAGCCCTTAAGGAATGCATTTTAAAAAGCCAGTTATTTATGATTTATGGTGAAAAGCATAATATTTTCAGGAAATTAAGCACTTTTTAAATATGAAGGAACATTTTAAAATGTTTTTTATATATCTACCTTTGAGATTAGGAGATTAACTTCGAATTACTGAGGGGAACAGCGTTAAAAGAGAAAGTTCATAGCTCTTCTGACACCAGACACAGAGTAATCTCTATGAATCAATCATGAGACAGACAGCATGCTCTAACATTAAAAGACAGCTAAATACTCAGTATCACAACTCTGCCTGTCATGTTGCAGAGGTCCTGCTGCTCTGCTCTCTCACTCTCTGCCTCCTTCTCTCTCCCTCTCTCTGGCCCCTCTCTCTTTCTCTCTCCCTCTCTCTCTCTTTCTCTCTCTGTCCCCCCCCTCTCTCTCTCTGCCCCCTCTCTCCCTCTTTCTGCCCCCCTCTCTCTCCCTCTCTCTGCCCCCTCTCTCTCCCTCTCTCTCTCTCCCTCTCTCCCTCTTTCTCTCTCTGTCCCCCTCTCTCTCTCTGCCCCCCCTCTCTCTCTCTGCCCCCTCTCTCTCCCTCTCTCTCTGGCCCCTCTCTCTTTCTCTCGCTCTCTCTCTCTCTCTCTCTCTCTCTCTCTCTCTCTCTCTCTCTCTCTCTCTCAGCCCCCTATCTCTTGCTCTCTGCCCCCTCTCTCTCCCTCTCTCTCTTGCCCCTCTCTCTTTCTCTCTCTCTCTCTCTCTCTCTCTCTTTCTCTCTCTCTCTCTAGAGATAAACCCATCAGCACTTCATAGCACATCGATGTGAATGGCATCTCCAGTGCACTCTGAGTGGGGGCAGGGGTAAGTGAGAGAAGGTGCTCTCCCTGCTCGCGGGGGGGGGGGGGGGGGGGGGGCAAATGAAGACGAACGGGCCCTTCCTCCCGTAGATCACTGACCGTCGACGATGGGGGCAAGGGTTAGACGCAACGCGCGGCGTCGTTCTCAAAGAGGGAGAAAAGAAAGGGACAAATTAATGACCTGATGTGGGTCTGCTTTCAGGGTTGCCACTGCTTAGGGAGGTACCAGCAGGTAGTTTAGGCGTGGATACACGGAGCCTGCGGAGGCGTGGATTAGTGTTATGGCCCAGGTAGCCTGCAACCTATTCTGGTTCGTCGTCATAGAGACGGTTTATTCATTTATTTCATTTATTTATTTAAATGAAGTCAGCGGAATGTTAACTTCACTGCATTATGCATTTCTTCCCGCAAACGCTTTGGAAAACTTTGTAGTACCTCTGGAGTAAAAAATGCCTGTCAGAGGTTTTGAGAAACTTAAAAGGGAGAGAGCGCGGAAGGTAAGGGGAAATAAACGACTCCACTAATGTGAGGGAAGCGGAGTGGGAGCCAGCAGTGGAAACGGTGGCCTCGCCACCTTCAGCTGGCAATCAGAGTTAAGCGCCCAGGGCAGGAAGGCAACCAAGCAAACAAACAAACAATCACACACACAAATATTAATACATTAGAACAATGCCACGTTACATTCCTGGATATGTAACGTTTGACAGCAAATTGATTCATGATTTGTCAGAATTTAAGTTTCAGTTAAGACTGTAAAACACACAGGACTTTAGGAAGACGCATTTTCCACCCCATAATGCCATTGAGCTGCCGTGGTGATTAAAGTCTAATTGTTATGCATTTAAATCTCGTTACAAAGTAATTAGTGTGCTTATTAGCCTTGCAGTCACATTGGCTATGCAA
This sequence comes from Conger conger, assembly GCF_963514075.1. Taxonomy (NCBI): domain Eukaryota; kingdom Metazoa; phylum Chordata; class Actinopteri; order Anguilliformes; family Congridae; genus Conger; species Conger conger. The sequence goes on along the minus strand of NC_083763.1, from coordinate 73,958,808 downwards.
ATTCCCTGCTAAATTAAACCCAAAAATTCTCACCCCAAACTTAACGCAGTAATGCATTAACATTAAACCGGGCTGCCACATGCACTTTTGTAACGATGTACTATTCAACCCATGCACTGCTTTGAGCTTTTCATTTGCTTTAACTTCAAATATGTACTTATATATTGTCCTTTAAAAGGAGTATAGTGTATATGTCTCCAGAGGATAAGAAAGACACCAAAAGTGGACAGAAAGACAGATAGTACTGCGATGTGGCAGGCATTGAGTCTGCGGTGGCCTCCTCCTCTCTGGTGAGAAAAGCAGCTCACTGGATAACTGTACGAAACATCTGGCATACAGCACCCCCGAGGACACCACTGGCTGCCTACAAAAGAGCCCAGAGATAATAATGAACTGTCATCTTACCACAAACTCACACACACACACTCTCACACACACACACTCACACACTCACACACACACACTCACACACTCACACACACACACACACACACACATACTCACACACACAAACACACACACACACACACACACACTCACACATAAACTTACATACTCTCACACACACACTCACATACTCACACACACACACACACACACACACACTCACACACACACACACAAACAAATACACGCACTCACACACACACACACTCACACACACACACAAACACATACACACACTCTCACACACACACACACACACACACACACACACACACACACACACACGCACACACACACACTGTTATCTTACTCAGTGAAAACAAACAAACAAACAAAGAGGAGCTCCACCAATCATGGGAGATAAATCAAGAAATCACCTCCCCCACTGGACAGAAATAAAACATCACATTCATGCAATTTCATTATTTTTTGGGCATTTGTATTTATTCAATTTCCCATGTGTCCCGCTGGTTTTCAAGACTGTGATTTGTCTCTGTGGCATTAATTTTCTTTTATCATTTTCCATCTCTATTGTTTTAGTGTTTCCCACATTTAGCGTTTATCCTGTGCTTGTGCCTTTCTCTTCTCTCCCCTGTTTTGTACTTTAAGGACACTGTAAGCTTTCATCTTGAAATATAGCGCTTAAAATGTGTGCTGTGTACACGGTTCACCTTGAAATTAACTCCAGCGCCGCTTGAATGTAAATGATGGGCTGGATTTTAAAACTCTGTCAGGGGACAGCCAGAAGGCGGAAACTCCCGCCCCTGAATCTAAAGGCTGATGAATTATGCAGCGCCCACTTTCCTAACTTGAAACAATTGTTTTCTGAGTTTTGAAGCCCTAAACTGACTTACTTTCGAGCATATTATATTATATTATGTTATTGGCATTTGGCAGACGCTCTTATCCAGAGCGACGTACAGTTGATTAGACTAAGCAGGAGACAATCCTCCCCTGGATAAGAGCATCTGCCGAATGGCAATAATGTAATGTGACGTTCACAGTGCTGTGGCTGGTGCATCGTTATTCTCATATTTTGTTATTTTGCCGACCGATACACATTCATGAGAAGGGGAGGGGATGGAATTGAACATATGTATCCACAGTAATATTTTGTTTGCCATGGTGATCTGTAAGTGTAATTAAATTGAACATTTGGGGTTTTCAATACTGTGTGGGAAGGTTTGGATGCCTTCTGCAAAAAAAAAAAAAAAAAAAATCATAAAAAATTATCAATTCATTAAAATGCATGGCAATTAAGACTGCATAATTGGATGGTAGTTACATAATTGCAAAGGCAGAAGGCCACAAAAAAAAAAGATATGTTATTGGACAGAAGTCAGAGGGAAATTCAAGATGTCAGCGGAGATGTGATCAGCGTCATCGAATGGTAAAGAAGGGGTGTGTGTGTGTTTGGAGGTGGGTGGAAGGTGGGGGCTCAGGATGATTAAACTCTGGGAGACGGGGGTTTAAGAAAAGTGACCCCCCCCCCCAGCACAGCCGCCCGCCCATCTTCCAGGGGATGCAGTTGCTTAGCAACCCAAAAACTGTAATCTCCACATCTATTCATTATCAGAGGTAGCAGATTGAGTGCAGTCAGTCACTTCTGCATTGAAATATATATATATATATATATATATATATATATATATATATATATATATTTATATATATATACAAAAGAGCTGGGGGAAGACAATTTACTTTCTTACTTATTTCTTTTCTTATTGACTTATTTACTTATTTAATTCCTTACTGCACTGTTCTCCTAACATTAGCTTTGTGTTAACAACAAACTTCACCTACAACGGACATATCTGGTGAAGTCCTCGAGATCATAATCACATTTTGAGCACTGATGAAAGTTTAAAAGTTATTGTGCAATAAAAAATAAAAAAAAGTAGACAACCTTAGTGGGCGGCACAGATGGTGCAGTGGGCAGCACTGCCACCTCACAGCAAGGAGGGACTGGGTTCGAATCCCCGTCGCTGGGGCCTCTCTGTGCGGATGTTCTACCTGTGTCTGCGTGGGTTTCCTCCAGGTACTCCGGTTTCCTCCCACAGTCCAAAGACTGTTAGGCTGTTAGGTTAGGCTGATTGGAGAGTCTAAATTGCCCGTAGGTATGAGTGTGTGAGTGAATGGTGTGTGTACCCAGCGATGGACTGGCGACCTGTCCAGGGTGTATTCCTGCCTTTCGCCCAACGTATGCTGGGATAGGCTCCAGCCCCCCTGCGACCCTGTTCAGGATAAGCGGGTTAGGATAATGAATGAATGATGAACAACCTTAGTGGACCTGAAACCTTGGTGGACTGTAACAGTTTAAATGGCATTAATAAGCCATGGATATGTATTTCCCCAGAAGTTTTTACACAGTGAGACTGTGGAGCTGCTCGTCCCCTCATTATGGGGCCATGCAATACTGTAATACATTAAAGTGTCTGCATAGCCTTGTCCTTGAATGATCACGTAAGGTAACGAATCTCAGCAAAGCTGTCAGACAGCTCTTAATTACAAATTAAACACAATAATCGCTGCGCATGGTGATTATGGGTATTGCATGACTTCCAAGGCAACTGAACACACCCCAGACCGAGAAGTCTGTCCGCACAGAACTTATCATTAGAGATAATTACGGCAACAGAGCGACACTCTCTGAGGTTAAACAGGCTGATGTGTCACTGCACTGCGATCTGTCTGAAGCAAGTCTATCTCTTTTATTAGAGAATGTCTTTTCATAAACTCCCTGACAGTGCTGCTCTCTCTAGAGTGAAGAGCTGGAGGGCACGCTTCTCTCTCCTCGTGCTCTGTGTGTTACACTGCGGTAGATCAGTGGTCTCTCCTCGTGCTCTGTGTGTTACACCGCACTGCGGTAGATCAGTGGTCTCTCCTCGTGCTCTGTGTGTTACACCGCACTGCGGTAGATCAGTGGTCTCTCCTCGTGCTCTGTGTGTTACACTGGTGTAGATCAGTGGTCTCTCCTCGTGCTCTGTGTGTTACACCGCACTGCGGTAGATCAGTGGTCTCTCCTCGTGCTCTGTGTGTTACACCGCACTGCGGTAGATCAGTGGTCTCTCCTCGTGCTCTGTGTGTTACACTGGTGTAGATCAGTGGTCTCTCCTCGTGCTCTGTGTGTTACACCGCACTGCGGTAGATCAGTGGTCTCTCCTCCTGCTCTGTGTGTTACACTGCACTGCGATAGATCAGTGGTCTCTCCTCGTGCTCTGTGTGTTACACTGCGGTAGATCAGTGGTCTCTCCTCCTGCTCTGTGTGTTACACTGCGGTAGATCAGTGGTCTCTCCTCCTGCTCTGTGTGTTACACTGATGTAGATCAGTGGTCTCTCCTCGTGCTCTGTGTGTTACACCGCACTGCGGTAGATCAGTGGTCTCTCCTCGTGCTCTGTGTGTTACACTGCGGTAGATCAGTGGTCTCTCCTCCTGCTCTGTGTGTTACACCGCACTGCGGTAGATCAGTGGTCTCTCCTCATGCTCTGTGTGTTACACTGCGGTAGATCAGTGGTCTCTCCTCGTGCTCTGTGTGTTACACTGCGGTAGATCAGTGGTCTCTCCTCGTGCTCTGTGTGTTACACCGCACTGCGGTAGATCAGTGGTCTCCCCATCGTGCTCTGTGTGTTACACTGCGGTAGATCAGTGGTCTCCCCATCGTGCTCTGTCAGGTTAGGTACGCCCCTGTCATCGCCCTTGACCAAGGCCACGGGAGTTGGTCCCTGGGTGCTGCACTGAGGTGGCCCACTGCTAGCCAGGATAAGAAATCAGATATACAGCACGGTATTGAACCCTGTGGGGTCATTTGTCCTCTGCATTTCATTCATCTTTTGGTCAATGAAGTCTAACTAAAACCATTTATTTTTGGATCAAACAATGTACCTCAGGATTTCAGAGCTGGATTCAGGGCTGATATTGATTTATTTTCTTTTTTCTTGTTTTTTATTTTCTCTTTGATTTATTGGTTTCCCTCATCATAGGAACATGTGAGCTGACTGTGTCTGAACTATATTCTAGACATCAAGGGGTCGAGTCTGAACACAGAACAAACTTGCTACCTGTTCATCTACAACTATTTTCCATAGTTTCCTTCCAGAAATACTGAAATCTCTTAGGCACCTACTGTACTACATCTAACTTTATGTTGTAATGGTATGCATAGACTAGGTGACCCTTAACATTAAGCTTTGTTTATGGCTTAAACCTTTAATTATGCACTTAAATCAGTGGTTTTCACTCCTGGTCCTGGAGAGCCACAGTGTGTGTTGGTTTTTGTTTTTGTGAGGACCCCAGCTCATCCTGAGGCTCTCCAGGACCAGGAGTGAGGACCCCAACATGCCCTGCAGCTCTCCAGGACCAGGAGTGAGGAGCCTAGCACACCCTGCGGCTCTCCAGGACCAGGAGTGAGGACCCCAGCACACCCTGCAGCTCTCCAGGACCAGGAGTGATGACCCCAGCACACCCTCCGGCTCTCCAGGACCAGGAGTGAGGACCCCAGCACACCCTGCGGCTCTCCAGGACCAGGAGTGAGGACCCCAGCACACCCTGCGTCTCTCCAGGACCAGGAGTGAGGACCCCAGCACACCCTGCGGCTCTCCAGGACCAGAAGTGAGGACCACAGACATACATATCCTTCTACATATGAGTGCCTGCCAAAAGACAAAATGCAAATCTAGAATACTGATGTAAAAAATGCAATCTGAACTCTGGGTAAGAGTGTGTACTAAAAGCCAACAAAGTGCAAACGAAACAAAGAAAGAAATGAGACAGGTTTTTGAGTGGACTGCGAACAGGCTGGGCGGAACAGAGCATGCTTGGATTCCGTTGGAAGTACAAAAGGAATTTAAAGCAAAAGGTACCAAGGTGTACGGAACCATGAGGAATAAAAATGCTGCTTTTGATCGAAAAAAACAGGCACACTCCTCTCAAAAGGAAACCTTTTGAAGCGGTGTTTCTGTGACCCCGAAAAGCCTTTGAACCGCACAAAAAGTGGAGGCGCAGAAGTTATAAACGGTGGCAGCTGTAGCTGTGTCTCGAAGCACTTTATTTTATCAGCGGAGGAAATAGGGTGCGTGGGTCAGGCCCGCGGCTCCTGTGTTAGAACCGGGAGGCGAGGGCGATTGTTTCCATCGCCGAGTCCCGTCGACACAACAGCAGCACGCTGCCACCGTTACGCGGGGTGTATTGGGCCGTTTAAACGCATTCGATCTCATTGTTCTCTATTCTATAAAGCCCTAATGGATCTTGTGTAATGTCTGCATTATTTTCTCCGCTTACTTTGTGAAGATGCCATTGTTTCCTGAAGAATAGAACAGCCAGCTATTCTCAAAGGAAACAATCACTTGACTTACGATGCAGGCTGCAATTACCACATTTAGGTGTATAAACCATGCAGAATCATCAATTGAACAATTTTACCATTCACACAATATGAGTTGAATGGCTGCTTAATATGGCAGTCCAGCGTCATATTATCATGAATCCCCTCTGGCATTTTTGTGTAGCAGCCACTGTGATTCTGTGCACCCAGTTACCATTGAACTAGGCCAATGGGGTCACTGGTTACACCAGAATGGTGCAGTAGAAACTGGTAAATGTCTGCATTTTTATAGCGCCGTTATTCAAAGCGCTGTACAATTTATGCATTTTGGGGGTTAGGCGTCTTGCTCAGGGACACTTCGACACACTCAGGGCAGAATCAAACCGGCAAACCCTCCGACTGCCAGACCCCCAATGTCACCCCCATGTAGTCTAGCCATTATCTCACTGAGCTTGAGGTTGAGTTCCAGCTGCGTCTGGAATACACGGTGACAACCGGCTACTTCACTACATTGCTGACATTCAGCAGATGCTCCTTTCCAGAACAATTTACAGATTACATTTTTGTTTACTTACATCTCTGAAGCATCACACCTTCTACAGCAGGGATCAACTTTAATTAGGCACACCTGATTCTAATAATTAGCAGCTCAGCGAGATCTTGCACTGTTGAATGAGGTGTGCTTTGTTAAGGTTGGAGTGAAAACCTATAGCACAGTAAATCTCCAGGAACAGGGTTGGGCAGCCCTGCTCTAGCTGTTGAATGAGGTGTGCTTTGTTAGGGTTGGAGTGAAAACCTACAGGACGGTAGATCTCCAGGAACAGGGTTGGGCAGCCTCATTGTAAGCAGTCTCCCAGCCCAGTCAGTCAAGCCCTATTTAGCATCCCCTCTCAGCCACAATTTGCCCGCTGATCCAACCACATAGTATGGTCACGTGACACACGGGAATGCAATTTATACAATATGAGCAGCAGAGCACTGCAGGCCCGCATACACACGGTAAATACGGGCCCCTGCTTTTCTAACGATACACAAATTTAGACTCTGTGCTTCGTGGTGCTGTTATGCACCGTGTGCCACGCATGCAGCCAGCGCGCTGTTAACAAAAAAAAAAAACTTTGCACATTTGTCTTCATTCAGGCCCCTGACACCCTGGCGAGAAATGATTGAGCTGTTTCTTTGATTCGGCAGCTGCAGCGCACGCAGGCCAGTCATGGCGTAATTATATGATACCTTTCACTTACTCCAGAGCAGAGTTGATAAATCACCGTGTTGCAAAACTGGGTTACTGTCACCCCTCGTTGGCCGCGCGACTATTTCAGACAGACGGACTCTTAATTACGGACCGTTTCTGCTCGCCGCGAGACAATACAGAAGGAATTTTGCGGGTGGATAGGGTAAATGCCACTGCATCAATCTTGCGCGCGCAAACATGAAAATGATGCCAAAAAATGTGTTCCTTCTGAGAGATACTGAATTTGAGCAGGTGCCTAAGGGAAAACTGTTTTAGTTGTTTCACCCTTTCTCCACCTGAGACTACGGAATTTGGGTCAATTTAGAGCCTGCTGTTTGCATTTCAGGGTGTCTGTCCAATAGTCTCAGGTACAGGTGAAGCCAGGGGCTTAACATATTGATTAACATATACTCAGCTCCTGTTCTATCTGCTTCCAGAAAGCAGGAAGCTCCAATTTATGAAACACATTTATATCACTATTCAGTGCAGAACATCCATCATCAAACATTGCCACAATACCCATTGTCACGAATATTCATTACATTATATCTGATGCTTTTATGCAAAGCATCTTCCGGTTGATTAGACTAAGCAGGGGCCAATCCCCCCTGGAGCACAGTGGGGTTAGGGGCCTTGCTCAAGGGCCCGACAGCTGAGCTGATCTTATTGTGGCCACCAACCTGCCGGTATTATGAACGCAGAGTTAGACGTCTGCTGGGGGTAGAGGAAGGAGCCGCGGCATTTCAAAGCTTTGCCTATACATATCTAATGCTTACATATCCCCTTTGAATATGTCGCACTGTGTACATGATCCTAAAATTATATTATTCCTCAATGATCTTGTCATAACATGTTTACGAATCCTTTAAGAAGGGTGACATAACAAGATGTGTGAAACGGTACACCCAGATGTGACAGGGTTTTTGCTGCGATAATTACGCATTTTATAATTGGTTTTTGAAGGCTCAAGGCTGCAACTGACACTTGTACGAGGAAGGAATTTTAACCAAACAAAAATTTTCAAATTCTTTGAAGTTGACCTTGCTGCAGAATGACATCAGCCATGTTTAAGCCTTCATTATTCAGAGGCATATCCCTCACTCACGGCCCTATACATTATTTACCCTTTTCCCTCTTTTTCTCCATAACAGTACCATGGAAAAATACATGTTGTGTGCTGGTTCAATGTCACCCAGAATAATAATAAATACTGAAATAAAAAATGAGAAATAATGGATCGCTCCTGTTTCTCTGGCTGCCAGCCTGTCTGGCTTTGGTGGAGATTGCATTCGTGCTCTGTCTCCAGGAACCGGAGATCAGAGAGGCTTACGTCCCGGTCGCCTCGCGGTGGGGAATCATCGCAGACGATGACGGACACCCGGTCGGACCCGCTGCACAAACCCGGCGGCACGTTCATCTCCCAGAATCCCCGGCGGCGGAACCACAGACAAACCGCACTCAGGTCAACACGCTTCTCCCACAGCCACACTGCCTCCTGGGGCTGAACGCTGAAATGATATAAAAACATGTGTCATTTAGCTGACGCTTTACAGTTGATTAGACCAAGCAGGACCAAGGAGCAATCCCACTGGAGCAATGCAGGGTTAAGGGCCTTGCTCAAGGGCCCAACAGCTGAGCTGATTTTATCGTGGCTACACCAGGGATTTAACCACCAACCTTCCGGGTCCCACCGATGCTGCCCCGATCACTTCAACCTGGTTTTTGAATACCCTTGATCTTCTATTATTACTGAAATGAATTTGTTCTAGTCCTGCACCCTTTGGGCACTAGTAAATTTCATACTGGGTTATATAAGAGCAATCCTAAAAAAAACCTTTGGCCATTTTCCTGCTGTGAAGCAAAAGCATACACCTAAACCGTGATTGTCATCAAGAGAGTGTTTTCACACAGCTTACAAAAAAAGCAACAGTGCAGAGTTGATAATAATTACACAGTATTTCATAATATCACAGGGGGGAAAAAAAAAGAAAAAAAAAGTGAAGCTTATGTAAGCTCATTCTAACTCGAGCTTGCTCTGTATTTTCAGGCTAAATCACACAAGAGCGGGTGAGAAGCTCTGTGCAACCTTGCTCGTTAAATAAACTAATGAACGGTGAAGAGCACACACACACATAACAGGACCGTTCTGGCATTACACGCAGGCAGGCCATGCAAATGGCCTGGAAAATGGTACGTTAAGAGCAAATTAGATATTGTAATATTTTAGCAGGGGGGGGGCCCCCGTCGGTCTGCCCTGTATTACACAGACATTAACCACGGAGAATGTTCTGGTAGTTTATTGAGCTGACACAATGCTGTCGTGCCCGATAGCCTCTTCATGCACACACGGTTACTTAATTAGCAGGGGCCATGAAAAGGCCCACTCCTCTCCCGGAAACTACGGGCCACCCTATTAATTATGTCCATCTGAAAACAGAAGCCATTACGCTTTGGAGGTAATCCTACCTCGGCAATCAGTCTCTCCGCCGTTCACTTATACAGAGACTAGAATAGAGCCCCTGATTACGATTGGGGACCTCCAAAGTGCTGCCCGTCTACACGCCGGCCAACTGGTGCGCCATTTCTGAGCGCTTGTTCTGATGTCCTTATTTCCGTCCGTGACCACAAACGCACTGTCCGTCCACACCGTAATCTCAGATCAGTTTTGTGTGTTTCTGAAAACTTGCGTGGAAACCGGCTTGCGTTTACATGTGGTGAAACATAACTGCTTAAGTTGTATGTACATAGAGTATAAATGGGATAGAGTAGATTTTAAATGCGATACACTAAGCATGAGTACATTTTCAACCAATTATTGTACAGCTATGCGATGTTTTGGTAAAGAGTGTCAGTCCGTTAATTGCATATATTGAAACCCAAATTTAAGGACTATAAACACAGGAAGAGGGTGAGTCAACAATGGTCTTGTAACAATGTTTTAACACAAAAATCTTACCTATTGTACCTTTAAATAGAGTCAATCTCAATATAAATGCACCTGTTCCATGAAGGCCTAAGAGTTTGTTAGAGAACATTACTAAACAAACAGCATCATGAAGACCAAGGAGCTCACCAAACAGGTCAGGGATGAATATGGCACAGCAGCAAATCTACCAAGAGAAGGCCATCCACTTAAACTGACGGACTGGGCGAGGAGAGCATTAACCAGAGAAGCACCCGAGAGGCCAGTGGTAACCGTGGAGAAGCTGGGAAGACCCATAGCTCGGGTGGGAGAATCTGTCCAGGGGGAAAACTTTTTTGTCTTAATTATTGTTTGTGGCACAACACAAACTATTTTGCACCTTCAAATCACAATGCGGCGGCATGGATGGTGCAGTGGGCAGCACTGCCACCTCACAGCAAGGAGGTCCTGGGTTCAAATCCCGGTCGGCCGGGGCCTCTCTGTGCGGAGTTTGCATGTTCTCCCCGTGTTTGCGTGGGTTTCCTCCGGGTACTCCGGTTTCCTCCCACAGTCCAAAGACATGCATGTTAGGCTGATTGGAGAGTCTAAATTGCCTGTGGGTATGAGTGTGTGAGTGAATGGTGTGTGTGCCCTGCGATGGACTGGCGACCTGTCCAGGGTGTATTCCTGCCTTTCGCCCAATGTATGCTGGGATAGGCTCCAGCCCCCCTGTGACCCTGTTCAGGATAAGCGGGTTAAGATAATGAATGAATGAATGAAATCACAATGCATGTTGTGTTAATCAAATGGTAAAAATCCCAATAAAATAAATCAATTTGAATTCCACGCCGTAACACTGCAAAATGTGGAGGCACGGTATCATATGCACAAAAGTGCTTACCTGTAATATTACCCATTTCAGAATGTGTGTCTTCTCTTCAGAAATAGAACTGATGAGACTGAGCTTGGAGTCAGCATGGTACAAAAAACCCCACAGTCCAAGATCACAGAGCTCTCTGTCAAGACACAGAAATTACCTCCTTTAAAAGAGCAGTTATTGAATACGTGGGTGAGGGGCTGAAATAGGGCGTTTATATTTGGCAGTGTGACGCAGACAGGCACTTTAACCTGCAGACCTGCAGGGCTTTAGAGACTTTCCAGATCCACACTATTTCCTACAGTGGAGATTCTTATCCCTCAAATCATCATTCTCAAGGCCTAAGAACTGCTGCTTTTCCGCCCTCCCTTTACCTGGGAGTCAGGTGTGAAGACAGTCTGGCCAACCAGTAGCACTAATTGTTCAGCTAATTACCTGACAGGAAAGAAAACCAGGGGCCATATTTGAGTCTCACTGGGGTGTCTCTCTGCAGTGTCATGCAGTCACTGCACTGGAAACACAAAGTCTGTGCACTGCAGGTGCAGCAACCAATGAGACGGCTGTTTTCTGTATGGTCAGAAGTTTATAATAATAATAATAATTTGTTATTTATCTGACATTTTATAAAAAGCAGGTGACAATCCCCCCTGGAGCAATGCAGGGTTAAGGGCCTTGCTCAAGGGCCCAACAGGTGTCTGGATCTTATGGTGGCAACACCAGGGCTTGGACCACCAACCTTCTGGGTCACAATCATGTATGTTAGTTACTAGGCTACATGATTCTACATACTGAAGCAAACAGCACACCTGTACTGGGGCAAACAGCACACATGTACTGGGGCAAACAGCACACATGTACTGGGGCAAACAGCACACCTGTACTGGGGCAAACAGCACACATGTACTGGGGCAAACAGCACACCTGTACTGGGGCAAACAGCACACATGTACTGGGGCAAACAGCACACATGTACTGGAGCAAACAGCACCCATGTACTGGAGCAATGCTTGGGAGGGAATCATATTCTGAAAACGGCTTTTATTGTTTATTCTACAGTCAGTGAACACTTTAATAGGTATTTATTAGACTTATTCTTAGACGTATTAAGTCATCTGCTGCTGCCTATCCACTTAGAGTTACGATGCGTTGTGTGTTTAGAGATGCTCTTCTGCATACCACTGCTGTAATGTGTGGTTATTTGCATTACTGTCAGCTGGCCATTCTCCTTTGACGTCTGTCATTAAGAATACTCAAACCACCCTGTCTGGCACCAACAATAATCTCACGGCCTAAATCACTGAGATCACATTTTTTCCCCATACTGATGGCTGATGTGAACATTAACTGAAGCTCCTAGCCCATATCTGCATGATTTTCTGCATTGCACTGCTGCCACACAATTGGCTGATTATATAAGTATAGAATAAATAAATAAAGTGCTCAGTGAGTGTATATTTCCACATTTCCTCTCTCGGAGACCCAGAGGCCCTGCCTGTTTTCTGACAGGCCCTGTGTTGTTTATTTAGTGAACCTGTGCTGGGGTGCCTTCTCAGCAGACTTCAGTGGAAATAAGACTTTATTTTTTAACATGGATTTTGGCCCGTGTTACCCTCTGCACATTTCTACTGCACCGGAGGGAGGGAGAGAATATATATATATATTTTTTTTTTTTTTTCAAGGTTCAATAAAATCGGTTTTCTCGCTGTTTCTCGGTCAATCATGCATTGGGAAAAAGACACGCATTACTCAGAGGTATTTATTTTTTATGTGCACAAATAAGTTAAGTTCTGCTGAGCAGGAGGAGCGTCTCTGAAAGTGGTCTCTGAAGCACCGTATCCTTAACAACCCAGCGAACTGCACATACGTTATGAACTGAGCTGAACCACTGAAGTAGTGCCGACTTCAAAGCTTAGTCAGAACTTAGGTGAAGCGAAGCTCAATTTTGAAATGGCAGTCTTCTTTTCTTTTTTTTTTTTCATTTGAGGTAAATGTTATCGCAGTGAGAAACATAATTTAGAGCCGTTTCATATTTCCAGCACATCCATTAGCCGTAAGTGAAATGAAACACAAATAGGCAGAGCTCAGTGGTCCTCGAACTCGTGTTTGCTGGCTTTCGTTCCGACCACATCAACAATCCCGGAAATTCTGTTGAAAGTTGTTCAACTTTCTTAATTAGAAACTTTTTGTTCGCGTTTGAGTGATTGTTTACCATCTTTTAGCCATGCTATGTCAGACATACTGTAGCTATGCATCATAAGGAGAATATAAGTTCGACTTTAAAGACTGAACTGAATCAATAGGCCCGTAATTGGTTATCGTGTCGATACCTGGCCACTGAACCAAAACGATGTGGTAGATAATTAATACAGTAATTCAAATAAATTAATGATAACAAGCCAAGCCTGCATTCTGTCAATAAGTTACAACCAGGGCTCATTACCAATTAAATGAGTGAGTGAGAGAGGGAGGAAGGGAGAGATAGAGAGGGAGGGAGGGAGAGAGAGAGGGAGGGGGATAGCGATAGACTGTATATATAGAGATATAGGGAGGGAGGGAGAAAGAGATAGAGAAAGGGAGGGAGAGCGATAGAGCGAGATAGAATGGGAGAGATAGAGAGAGGGAGAGATATGGAGGGAGAGAGATATAGAGATATAGAGAGGGAGAGAGAGACTGAATGAATAAAGGGATACAATGAAGCCGCCATTTAACGGCCCCTCCCAGGTGCAGCCAGTCACCATAATCGGTACCTCGGGGTTCTTTGAGACAGAACAAGGGTAAAAAGGGCCTTCCCAGTGACCGGTGCCCCCACCAGGACTGGAGGGCCATAGCAGGATGTTTAAGGGAAACATGGAGGAACCTAAACACGTGTTCAACAGCTCTAAATGAGCGAGGGATTGGCTGTACCACAAGGCAGCGAACACCAGCATGCCCCAGGGCCCAGATAGAGAACCGCTGGCCTTCAACTCAGGGCTATAAGACCATTAATAAAGTGCAAAGGTGAGCTTCTGGTATACTTTGACTGCACCCTCTGGTGCAAGGTGCTGCTTATTGGTGCAGTGGTAGGGCTTTCATTATTGATGTCATAAGATAAGAAGAACGCCATAACTGTGAATATGCATAATCCATGAGTAGCTCTTCTCTATTCCTATAAATATTCAAATCAATATCCATCCATCCATCCATCAATCCATTATCCTAACCCACTTATCCTGAACAGGGTCGCAGGGGGGCTGGAGCCTATCCCAGCATACATTGGGCGAAAGGCAGGAATACACCCTGGACAGGTCGCCAGTCCATCGCAGGGCGCACACACCATTCACTCACACACACACTCATACCTACGGGCAATTTAGACTCTCCAATCAGCCTAACCTGCATGTCTTTGGACTGTGGGAGAAAACCGGAGTACCCGGAGGAAACCCACGCAAACACAGGGAGAAGATGCAAACTCCACACAGACGGGGATTTGAACCCAGGACCTCCTTGCGGTGAGGCGGCAGTGCTACCCACTGCACCATCCATGCTGCCCTTCAAATCAATATGTGGACATAATTATATCGTATACCTGAATCGGATTAATTAATTAGCAAATTCATTCAAACTACTACCTCCGACTCCTCCAAAACGTTGACCCTCTTTATAGAACTCATCCTTTCTTTTGAATTAGATTGAGATCCGGGTATTGTTGGGATGGCGTACACAGAAGGGGGGGTGCGCGGGTGAACATGACCACGTCACGCTCAACAGGGGGACATCGCCTTCACCGTCCGTCTCCTTCATCTCTACACACGCAGACGCGGGCGCTGCTAGCGGCCCGCTGAAGCATAACCCCACGGCGCGGCAGACGGCAGCGATTTCGGCAGGATTCGCGCGGAGGAGAAGAACAAACACCTCGCTAACCTCAGGAGGGGTGGTCTGAGCGAGGAAAGATCCGGTACCACCTGCTGAAATGCACCGCAGCACCTGGAGAAACGACCCGCCGCAAACACGCACGGTAAACACGGCTACCCGCCACAAACACTGTGAAGTATTTACTTTCCATCAAAATTTCAAGGCCCTGGAGAACTGGGATAACACAATAGCCCATCCAACACCCCCCCAATCCCCAACACCCCCTCCCCCACTCCACAAACTACTCATCAGTGTGCACATTCGAGGAGACAGAGAGAGAAAATTACAGTGCAATTGCATTGACGTCCTAAAAGCACGGACTGAACAACAAACACAAGTGCCACTGTGGACCTCCGCGGTCAGTTTAATTGTGTCTGAACGTCCGGGCCCGCCACTTTCACGGCCCTCCATCAGTTTGGGGGAGCGCAGCGCAGAAGCTGGTTCTGTCCAATCGGCCGGGCCGTCGGGGGGGGTTAAGGGGTCATTCCGCTGGCGGAGGATGTTCGTGTACCTGATGCAGGCAACAGGCTGATTCTCCACACATCTGACATGCAGCCATTTTGCTCAAAGTTGTTCGTTTTTTTTTTTGTTCCTAATGTGAACGGCCCGATACCAAGAGGCACCAGACAGCAGAGAGGACAAAAAATGATCTGAAAGTAATTAAAATTTAAAATGGAAACGTCATGTAGGGAATGAAAGTACAAATAATAACTGTCATTGCTAATTACCATATGTTTTTCTCGGTTAATAATTTATGAGGGTTTAATTGGCTTTCTGGCCAAACAGTATTTGTTAGCTCTGCATACATTCCATGCTAGCACTTAAGCTATTTATGGACACGTATGCAAATTATTACCACTTTCAGATATTGTGACATAAGTTTAGAAATGGTTGTGAAATATATTATATAAATATACATATTTCCCACAAAAGTATTGGGACAGTGATGCTTTATTTCACAACCGATTATCCAATAACTTTTGCTTCCCTAAAATAGAGGGAGTTTGCATGAAAAAAAGGCTGTATTTCCAGGGCGGCCTGTAGCGTAGTGGTTAAGGCAAATGACTGGCACACACAAGGTCGGTGGTTCTAATCCTGGTGTAGTCACAATAAGATCCGCACAGCCGTTGGGCCCTTGAGCAAGGCCCTTAACCCTGCATTGCTCCAGGGGAGGATTGTCTCCTGCTTAGTCTAATCAACTGTACGTCGCTCTGGATAAGAGCGTCTGCCAAATGCCAATAATGTAATGTAATCTAATGTAACAAGGATCACCCAATATGGATGTAAGTACCCTCCGATTAATGCTGAAGGTCTGCACTTTAAATATATATCCACTGTTTTGTTTCGAGTCAAGTGTACTGAAGTACAGAGCCAAAACCACAACTTGTGCCACTGTCCCAGTGCCAATGCTTTTCCATTTAGCTGCATCTACAGTATATCATAGGCATACACCATATATGATGTATTGATATGTAATTATTGCCATTTTGAACTAAAATACCGTGGATTAATATCATGCGGGTCGCACTGCTTACCGTAATTGCGCCTCTCATGGTGAACAGCTGGTTTGGGGGAATTCCTGTGTGACAGTCAGTCACAGACAGGCCAGGGCTTGGGGGACCTGAGCAGCTGAAACGTGATAATGCAGCAAAATGGAGTCGCCACAGAATTATGGATACAGTCGTAATGGCTAAATAACCCCCCCCCCCCCTGTGAACACTCGGGGGCTCCTCACACCACAGCGGCTGATGCACTTGGACTGCGGGGTGCGGATTGAGTCGGGAAGCCGCGTCGCGCTCCTCTCTCGCTCCCTGTCGCCAGCGGTAACGAGCGGACGCCGGTTTCCCCGGGTCCGCCGTACGGCACGTGGAGCTGTGCGTTTGATTGACGGCGCTGGGATACAGGCTACGGGGAGTTGACGCGGGCCACGCCCGAACTTACCCAAGCCCTGCAGTCCGTGTGGCTACCGCAAGACACAACATCAATACTGTACTTTATTTATTTATCTTTATTTATTTTTCAACCTGTAAGAGTGAAACAGTTTACATATGCTTATTTAAACATGTATCACACTAATTATGTTACTTCAGTCACAAATGTGTATTTGAAAAAATATATATGTAACGGACAGATGACGGAAAACTGCCTTTTTCAATTCACTCAATATAGGAAGTTCTTGGTATTGCATTTACAGTTGGTATATACAGGTTTCGGTTCAGAGCGTTGGTATTTATATATTTATTAATTTAGCTGTTTGTTTGTTTGTAAATACATATTATGAACTGGAGATGAATTGGACAAAGCATAAATTTTGACTCACGTGGAGCTCAGTCAGTAAAGGTTCTTGTCTCGATTGAAGGCTGTGACCTATCGCCGAAACCTGAAGCAAAGCAAGATTCACCAGTTCCAATAACTGGAGCTTAAAGTACGGAACCAGACAGCCATGTAGTTATAATGATTAGAAATCAGCGGTTAAATCTTGAAGGATGCAAGTTTGATTGATAATTAGTATCATTTCACACACATTTGTTTTGCAATCAATATCAGCTGCAGCGTGTTATTTCACACCTGCAATTTTTCAGAAGGCTGAGAGAGGCAGTTTTCAGTCCGAAATTCACAAAAACCCAAACCTACTCCAAAGACACAGTGCGGTACACAAGAAAGTTGCTTCGGTGTTGCACTATTTGTTTTGTTAAGATATCGCACAGCTGCGGGTTGTAATAAATCATGTGAAAAATGCATGGTCTGTAGGCCTCTTTAAATTACCTGCCAGAGTGTTTCATGAGCAGGAATGTGCCTCCAATTGAAGAAGAGGGATATCCACGGTCACGTTGGAGCGTAACGGCATACGGGGTGGTGCTTCTCACAGGATGCTGAAAGTAATTTTCTAATCAACCCCCGTTTATTCAAAACGTGAGCTATTGCATTCGAGACTTATGCAAATGTGAAAAATCCCAGAGAAAGTGTCCGTGGCACAGGAGCATACTGCGTGCGCTTTGTCAGTGTCTTAGCGTTCGTCTGGGGGGTTTCAGACGCGTTGTGCTGTTTGTTTGGGTCTTTCCTGCTGTTGGGCTTCAGTGTGCTAGAGACGGGCTTAAATACAGCAGTAAATAAAACCGTGGACTTTCCATAATGTCACGTCTTTTTTGTGTGTATTATTTTGTTTTCATTGTGTGTCAAGGCTGTACTTTCTCATAGTTTGTCTTTTCGAATAATATAGTCAGGGCTTGCAGTCTAGCCCGGGCTTCTAACAAGCTTTGCCTTTCCCAGAACAAATACAGTTCCTGATTTGCAGCTGAAAATAATAACACACATAAATGGCTCTATATATACAGCTGTGTGAGGAAATGAAAACATAAATGACATTTGTTTCACTGAATTGGACAGTTAGGCACACATTGCAAATTTCAGATAAGAAAAATATTGCATTTTTGAAGAAAGAGTGCTTGGTTAGGAAAGGGCAAACATCGCTGAAGAAACTCGCACAGTGTTCATACAAAGGCGGTTGAGTCATGAAAGAAGGTGTAACAAATCAGCTAAAATGGCTCCACTGCGGAATTTGAGGGAAAAGTGAGAAGGGAAACAGAGGATAATAAAAAAAGGTAAATAAATAACACGTGAGATTGGTCTTTAGTCCATTCAAATAACGCAGACACCATCCATCAGAGGGTCATGAGCTCACCCCCACACATTCCCTGGGATAATTACCCAACTTTCCGTAAGATAATCACACACCTTTCCCCAACACATCCCCTGAGATAATCACACACATTTCATACACATTATATGGAATAATCACAGACATTTCACAAAAATTCCTTGGGATAATCACACACATTACCTGGGATAATCACACACATTTCACACATATTACCTGGGATAATCACACACATTTCACACATATTACCTGGGATAATCACACACATTTCACACATATTACCTGGGATAATCACACACATTTCACACATATTACCTGGGATAATCACACACATTTCACACATATTACCTGGGATAATCACACACCTTCCCCACACACACATTCCCTGGGGTAATCACTGAGATTGCTGTCCATGGTCCAGTAGACACTTCAGCAGTACAGAGAGACACCCTGAGACTTGGCTCCACAGGCTGTGCTATAGCTGGTCATGCTGAAATGTGTGTCTGCTGTCCATCGTCTGCTAATGAAGGACCGGCCATGGCTTTATGTGTATGGAAACTTTAATAGGATGCAAAAGGGCATATATTGTTGTTGTTGTTGTTGTTCTTCTTCTTCCTCTTCTTCTTCTCCTTCTCCTTCAATGTTCAAATACAATGTTCTAATTTTACATGCTATTCAACTGGAGGCATCTAAAAGTAAAGCGATTTATAAATGCAATGCAGATATAGGGCAGAGAGCTGGTATTTGGGGAATTGGGTGTTTGAAAGCTAGCCTTTTTGGGGATAGGGTATTTGAAAGCATGCTTTTAGGGACAGGGTCTTTCACTGCTCACTTTTAGGGGATAGCATATTTGAAAGCTTGCTTTTAGGGGATGCGCTATTTGATGGCGTATCCCCTAAACACTCTGTGTTGAAAGCTTGCTTTTTGGGGATAAGCGGTTTGAAAGCTTGATTTTAGGGATAGGGTGGTTAAAAGCCATTTTTTCACATTTTAAAAAAAGGATTTAAATTTTGTGGCAAATGGCCTGAAATGCCTGTTCAGAACTCACACACACACACACACACACACACACACACACACGCACACAAATACAAACACACCAACACACTCTCACATCTAATGAAATACACCTGAACATTACCTGATTACCTGGAAAATGAGTGTAGAGGCTAAAGGTTAAGCTAGCATCAGGTAAAATGACTTCACTGGGGGAAAATTACAAACAATAATTAAAGCTACTCCACTGTGTTTAAGTCTTGTGTATGATTTCACAAACAAAAGTGAGCATTTGCACACACACTACAGTAAACTTGTAAAATCAGAAAAGCAAACGCATATGTACACACAAAAGTACAATTTCACCCATACTTGCGTGCACACACAGACACACACGCTCATACAGAAATTTATAAATATATCATATGTAACATATACGTACTGTTCAAACTCTTGTTTTGATCCGAAAAAAATATAGGAAATAATATCCATCATTCCTCCACAGTGGATACACTTCTGAGCCAGCCTTTCCCCGCTGCAGTCCTGCCTCCCAGGTTGCCAGATGCCCCCAGCAACTCGCTGTGATGAGAAATGATCCTGTTTTCCGTTGACAAACCCTCAGCCTTCAGTGGCACCTCTGGCGACCCGGACTTTATGACGTGTCAGCGAATGGTAAAGGAGTAGTCACTCACACTGGCGGAAAGGAAATCAAAACCCCACCGTCTGCCTGCTTCAGTTAATATTTACTATGTCATTTGTCTGTCGTCTGTTAATATAAACTTTTCCCATAATCTATAATCTGTGCTACAATATTTTGTAGTGATGCCATACCTTATAACATTAATTGCAAGTCTTTTGATTTATGAGTATTTATGATTATGATTAATGGCACTTTTGCAATTGTATATACTGTATACTGTCCAGTGTTCAGTGGTCACTTTATTAGGTACTCTCAGCGAATGCTGGGTGGGTCCTCCAGAGCAGCCTGAAGTCGTCGAGGCATGGATTCAATAAGGCCGGAGCCATTCTTCAGGGATTCTGGTCTATGCTGACTGGATAGTATTGCACAGTATCTGCAGATCTTTCAGTAATACATTCACACTACAAACCTCACATTCCACTGCCCGCTCCCAAAGGTGCTCAACTGGATGGAGATTTGGGGATTGTGCTGGCCTTTTCAGATTCATGTCATATTCATGGAGCCAGCTTGACATGGTGCATTACCCTGCTGGAAATGTCTGTTTTAAAAAGAGTAGACTTTGGCTATAAAGGGATGCTCATGGACAGTAATAATGCGTAGGCATTCTTTGGCATGCAAACTGTGCTTCGTTGGAATTAAGGAGGCACCAGCAGCCTTGACCATTACCACAAGGTGAGATGCACACACACACCAAGATCAATAAACACAGAAAATGCTAACATTTGAATCAAAATCAAATACAATTTGGATCCACACGCACACATGAGCACACACGTACACCCACACACACATACACACTCTGAACATTAAATGCACTGGCATACAGTGTTTTATACAGCATCTTCATCTTCATCTTCATCTTCACTAAGATGATCAATGATATTTGGAAGATGAGATTAGCAAAAATATAGCATGAGCATTTGATGGAAAACATTGCAATGATAATTTGCTTACGTCTATAAAACATGCATGCATTTTTCTGCATTGTAATGCCATCCTTGATTCGTGGATAAGAATGTGGGACTCACACACAGTAGCTAATTAATTTGAATTCATAACGGTAATTAAAATACACACACCAGCTGATGGCGTGTCGGCATCCAGCCCTCGTAGATAATACAGAGCGCAGATTCACTCAGAGCTGAGTGCGCTGGTTGCACAGATGCAGAGTGCTGTCTCTTTCACGTCCCCGTGTTTATTTTAACGCCGGCCTACAGACCACTGGGGAGCTTCAATGGGCACGCTTCCCTGGACCCAGCGCTCACATATTCATGAGAATTTAAAATCTGTGTCCAACGGATACCAGTCTATGGAATTAAAAATTCTATTGTCTACCGGAAAGTTCTCCCTTGCCTTAATGTTAGACCTCGGGGAAATCCTCACCATTTGACCAAGTAACTTCCAAGGACATCGATTTCATTGAATTCCCTTCTAAAATATAAATTACCGTACTTGGCTGCCTGGAAAAAAGGCCTTTGGTTTCTGGTGCATGTCTGGTTTTATTAATATGACACCCCTTTCTCACATAGAGAAGTAAGATGGCGAATAATCAAAAGTTTTATTAAATCAAGTCTGAAACAGTAAAAAAAGACACCTATTAAATAAATTGGCCATCTGCCACATTTCAGAAATTACACTCACTGAACACTTTATTGGGTATTTATTAGACTTATTGGTCTTCTGCTGCTGTAGCCTATCCACTTAGAGGTTTGACGTGTTGCGTGTTCAGAGATGCTCTTCTGCATACCACTTTTGTAATGTGTGGTTATTTGCATTACTGTTTTTTGTTTTTCTTAGCCTAGTGACTAAGGTACATGACTGAGACCCAGAAGGTTTTTTGGTTCAAGCCCCTGTGTAGCCATGATAAGATCAGCACAGCTGTGCCAGGGGAGATTGTCCCCTGCTGAGTCTAATGTGGGCGGCCTGTAGCGTAGTGGTTAAGGTACATGACTGGGACCCCCAAGGTCAGTAGTACACAATCCCTGTGTAGCCCCAATAATATCCCCAATAAGGCCCTTGCGTACGACCCTGCATTGCTCCAGCGGAGGACTGTCTCCTGCTAAGTCTAATCAACTGTACGTCGCTCTGGATAAGAGCGTCTGCCAAATGCCAATAATGTAATGTAATCAACTGGAAGTCACTTTGGATAAAAGTGTCTGCTAAATAACATTATTATTAATTAAAATGAGTTATCTAATGGGCAGGGCACAGCATTGAAGTGACTGATTCTCTTTCCACATACCGAGCCGGAGCCAGTTCTGGTCTTGTCCTTCATTCGAAAACGCGTCGGTAACACGCTCGTTCTCTCACACTAATCCGGACGCAGCGGTGAAGGACACGCAATAAATCCAGAGGTTTCCATGAGAGGAACCCCTCAATGTGCAAATTCAGCCAGTTCTCCATCACTGCTCGGGCATGAACTGCATTCAGAATGAATGAAGCACACTGTCAACTCTAAACCCCCCCCCCCCCCTGTTTTATAAAAATGTGATAATGAGCTTATTACACACTGGTGATTTCCATTACACGCACAGGCACACATACACACATGCACACACACTGGTAGAAACTGCATGTATGGAGGGCAAATAACCTGACTCCAGTGACCCGTGGCTTGCCATGAAAACAGTTTCTCACCACAGAAGAAGAAGAAGAAGAAGAAGAAGGTGACAGTAGGGTGAAGAAAGAGATTTCAGGTATGATGTTTGCTGACATCTTCTGCTGCAGGCTAGCTGGAGGAGATTCTTATTAAGCAGAAGGTTAGAATAAAGGTGCTACACTACAAGAATAACAACAACCTGGGCTTGCACATCAAAACTCTATTATTGTCCAAGTGTCTGATGATTTCACTTTTTCTCACCACAGCTTTGAGTACACAGCTTGAGGGAGACGTGCACTGCACTGCATTAACTTGAGAAATGTACGCGGCATTTTCATATGTACACACTGGAATTGTTAAGAGCCAATTTAGCCATCACAGTTTTGAGTCCGGTGGGAATCACTGTTACAACGTCAGAGTAAAATGCACACTATTAGAGCTTTTGTTACTGTGCACTCTTGGAAGGTCTTCCATGGGAGTGAACTGCAGCAAGACTGAGTAGCTGAACATGGAAATCCTGTGGACTAATGTGCATTTTGACCTCTTCGCTGGCTTTTTGAATAGTCCTGTGAAAAATGTCCCATATTGTTTTTTTTAAATGGAGCGATATGGCCGCCTTCTCTGTGCATTACGCACAGTGAGCAGCAGTCTCACACATTCCTAGAGTGACATTAGTGCCGTAATTAATGAAGGAGTTTCAAAAATAGCTCTCTGGGAGGTGGTGGACGTGGCTTTTATTCTGAGTTAATTAGCCTGGATTAATTTGCCTAATTAGTTAATTAGCATCACCTTTGAACCATCTGTGTGGCGATGTATCATCCTTTGGAAAACTCCAGAGTCTGGGGAGACAGCGGAGCTAACGGCAGTTGTCGGATGACAAACGGGAATGCTCCGGAGTTTGACATCCCTGCCACCATACGCCCTTCAAGACATTCTCCCGGGGAATCAAGGGAGCTGCTTTAACAGCTCATGTCTGACGGGAGACAAACAGTATAAAAACCCTCATGTGCAAGTCCTTACGAACTTTCGCCCCAGTCGTTCTTCTTCTGACTTTCTGTTCTGAGTACTACGGGTCTTCCATCGGCCATAGGTAAACTAAGACCAGAGCTGCATCTGAAATCGCATACTATACACTGCATACTATTTATGGACTATGTATGTATTCATTCAGCATACTTAGGAGGCTTTAGTGTGCAAGTAAATAAGTGGTGATGGCTCTTCGGACATACTTCATTGTCAGATAAACACGCCGTCTTAAGTGCAGTGCCCGTTGATGATGGCAGCTAGCTGATGTGACTTTGTGGAATACAGAATAAAAAAACTGCCTTTAACTACTTCATGCTTAGCATAGTGAAAAGTAAAGCAGTTAAATGTACTTGTCTCTTTCGCAGCCTTGGTTTGAACTACCCTCCTCCTGCTTGGGTCCTGACCATAAGGTACTGTGGGATAGTTTAATCGTTAAATTTAATAGTGTCCAGTATTCACATACTATTATATTTCACAGAATGTAGTATGTTATCTAGGTATTTCTCGCATACTATTTTATGAAACTATGGTTTCGGACGTAAAAAAAAAAAAAAAAAAAAAAATTATATATATATATATATATATATATATATATATATATATATATATATATATATATATATACATATATACAGTATTACAGTATATATACTAAATACTAAATAGTATGCTAGAACGCGATTTCGAAAGCAGCCCAGTTCAGCAACAGCAACCTCCGATGCAACCGTGAGGAGCTGCAGGCAGTTTCCATGGCGCTGCTGTGATGTCACAGTTCGCCCGGGGGTCACAGACTAATTAATGTTAGGGAATGTGGGAAGCGCTTTCCTGCAAAATGGCCGTGTCTCGGGTAATGCCTCCAGAATGTGCCTCCCGGCCGAACGTCCCCCACTCGTCTGTATTTCTTAGGGTTCGCCGGTGTCAGAAACGCATTAATATTCATGCGAGTTATATCTCTGCTCAAAAGAGTGATCTGAATAATGTGAAAAAGGCAGATGAATAATTTAATCGCCTGGACAAACACTGTAGAGAAAAATGCTCCTAATGATGCCATTTTCACGCAGAGAATGCGGCTTCCAGAGTACACGGCCATCAATTACCCAAAGTTCAACTTTACAAATGGATGAATATTTCGAGCACGAGCCAATTCTCAGTTTTCCTTCCTTTCACACAGTACTCAAACACCTTTTCAAAGACTCGCTGTACTGTGGGTACTGTAACATATGGTTATATAGCATTACAGTAGTGTTATACATTATGACTCACTGTTGCAGTGTTGGTTCTAACGGGACAATGCAGTTGGTTCTAGCGCAGAAGGCAGTTGGGTTCTAAAGACAGAAGGCAGTTGGCTCTAAAGGCAGAACATACAGTATTTGTTTTTTCGGACAGAAGGTAGTTGGTTCTAAAGTTAGAACATAGCTGGTTTTAGGGACAGAAGGTAGTTGGTTCTCAAGGCAGAACACAGTTGGTTTTAGGGACAGAAGGTAGTTGGTTCTAAAGGCAGAACACAGTTGGTTTTAGGGACAGAAGGTAGTTGGTTCTAAAGGAAGAACATATTTGTTTTTGGGACAGAAGGTAGTTAATTCTAAAGGCAGAACATATTTGGTTTTCGGGACAGAAGGTAGTTAATTCTAAAGGCACAACATAGTTGGTTTTCAGGACAGAAGGTAGTTGGTTCTAAAGGCAGAACATAGTTGGTTTTCAGGACAGAAGGTAGTTGGTTCTAAAGGCAGAAGGCCGTTGGCTCAGAAGAGGAGGATGGCAGTATCTGTGAACACCGAGAGACTGTGTGACAGACATCAACACAAAGTAGCTTCCTGCTGTCTGTGCCTAGTGGTGTTAGCAGTGCAAAATGACGCAACGTGCCCCAGATTTTCTCTAAAACGAGATCCATTTCAGCTGTTGTTTGTACTCGGAGTGGTTTTCCAATTTTATTCACTTAGTCTTTTATTTGCTTTATTTTGTCAATGCCAATAAGGAATCTCATTTTGAGCAGTTTGTTTTCATTTTGTCTGTGTGTTGTTCACGTTGGCTGCCAGACATTTTCACTTTGGCAGGTGAAGCTAGAAGATGTACCCTCTCCTGCTCACCACTTCCCAAGGTTACTCAATAAGGAGGTGGGCCAACATTTATGGCGGCTACAATTCAAAATGTCATTATTGCAGCACAGACATCTTGGAATATTACATGGACACACACACACACACACACACACACACACACAAATACAGACACGCACACACAAACATATTTTGAAACATCTTTTTTTGTAAAGACTGCAGTGACATTGATTTGTTCAGGTGCTTCTAGCGATCCCAAACCACGCTATCCTTAATCCCTCCTCAACCCCTACCCCCAAAATAATAAATAAATAAATAATAAAAACAGGAAATTCTATCTGTTCAGCCTGAGGCATCGGCGGTCCTTTATCCACCATTTTGCACGTTCATCCCTGCTCCTACAACACCACTTGCATTTATGTTTTCCCTCTCTCCCTCTCTCTCTCCCTCTCTCTGTCTCTCTCTTTCTCCCTCTCTCTCTCTCCCTCTCTATCTCTCTCATTCTCCCTCCCTCTCCCTCTCTCTCTCATTCGCTCTGTCTCCCTCTCTCTCTCCCTCTCTCTCCCTCCCCCTCCATCTCTCTCTGTTTCTCTCTCTCTATTCCTCTCTCTCCCCTCTCTCGCCCCCTTTTCTCTCTCTCCCTCTCTCTCTCTCTCTCTCTCCCTCTCTCTCTCTCTCTCTCTCCCTCTCTCTCTCTCTCTCTCCCTCTCTCTCTCTCATTCTCCCTCCCTCTCCCTCTCTCCCTCTCTCTCTCTCTCATTCTCTCTGTCTCCCTCTCTCTCCCTCTCTCTCCCTCCCCCTCTCCCTCCATCTCTCTCTCTCTCTCTCTCTCTCTCTCCCTCCCTCCCTCCCTACCTCCCTCTCTCTCTCTCTCTCTCTCTCTCTCTCTCTCTCTCTCTCTCTCTCTCTCTCTCTCTCTCTCTCTCCATCAGGCCTGTGAGGTGTCATTTGGCCTTTAAGCTCTGGGCTCTTCTGTTTCGGATTTGAAGCTTCGCTCTTTTTTTTTTCCCCTGGGTTTTAAGACACCCGCAAGCACAGACGGGCGGGCTGAGGAAATATTGAGAGGATTACAGCAGGCGGTGAGACGTTTCTTTACTCTGCAGTTTTCACACAACAGACCAAGGGGTGAAGGGGCTCGGCTATATCTGATAATACATTTCACATATGTACTGCTTATAGTAGTAGTTGTAGTATCAGTAGTTGTGGTAGTAGTAGTTATTTATTAATATATGTATTTGTTCATCATAATTTACCTGTGTTTTCATTTCAACAGGTCTGTTATTCAGTGCTCAGGCATGCTGGGCCCTGCGCAGTCATGATGTCTTAAGTTGCTATAATCGAACAGTATTGAAACAAACTGAAACTCTTCATGTTTTTTCTGGTTTTCTTCTTTAGACTAAACAGTAGCTGCCACGGTTAATAATTCAATATGCTTCACCTTCAGGGTGTCAGATAATTTTAGTATAACAGAAACAGTTTTTGACACGTTAAAAAAAAGAAAAAGAAAAAAAAAGCATGCCTAGTACAGTAGAAACAAATAAAATAAAATACAAATATTTCACAGTCTTCAGTTCAGACACACAGCCAGGACCAAGGCGATTGTGGAACCCGATTTTTGAAATTGGCAATATATTTAATGGATAACGCGGTTTCCCTGTGCTGTCTGCGCTAATGAACTGCTGGCAGGGTCCCAGGGAGGCACTGAGCCACGGTCGCTAACCCCCAGATAAGCCCATTGACAGTTATTCCCAGCTGCTATTGGCTGTTGGCTTCCCAGAACGAAGCAACGGATGGAGGCAAGGTCATTCACAGCCGAGATAAACAGCAAACATGCATGTGAACTGCTTGTTAGCTCTAATAGCCTCTGTATGAGTCTAAATATCGCCATGGAGATAAAGCTCTCTTCTTTTGGAAGGAGCTTCCATGCAGTATGGAGGGAGACACACAGTGCACCGGTTTAGTGCTTTTATGAAGAGAATATAGCAAGCTTTGTGGTTATATATATATATATATATATATATATATATATCAGCTTTTCTCGGCTCAGGCAGTAAGAGAAGTCGTCTGGCAGTCGGAGGGTTGCCAGTTCGATCCCCCACCCGGGCTGTGTCTAAGTGTCCCTGAGCAAGACACCTAACCCCCGAATGCTCCTGACGAGCTGGTCGGAGCCTTGCATGGCAGCCAATCGCCATCGGTGTGTGAGTGTGTGTATTATGGTTTATTATATAAATGCCAACCATTTACCATTTACCATTTATAGTCTGTGGTCACAGGACTGTACAGTACGTCAAGCAAAATGCAGTAGTTATCACAATCTGAATTGATCCAGTCACATACACATTCTTCTACTTCCAGAATCAGCTCTGAGGAAACATATATTTATCATATGAACAAAAGAATGTTTCCTGCTGAAGAACAGAGATGCATGCACACATGATTGCATAAAATATCCCATTAACATGCAGTCTTCCAAAACACAACGCAATCAAATAGATGTAATTATTCGGAAAGTAAATGGAAAAAGGTAAATAGTCTGCATTTAAGTTGTGGTTTTTCCATTACCTAAGACTATAGGTTAAAAAAAAAAAAATTGGCCCTCGTCCTTATCTTTGTTGTACAGGTAGCAGTTGAAATTGTACTTCCCTCTAGGGTCTTTCAGCGAACTTATCCCTGGTTATGGGTATGCACTTTGTTGTACGTCGCTCTGGATAAGAGCGTCTGCCAAATGCCAATAATGTAATGTAATGTAAACTACACAAACCATTTTACAATGTACTCATTCTCCCATTCATGCAGACACACACACACACACACACACACACACACACAAATGCGAAAGGCTGCCATACAACCAGCTTGTTGGAAGCAGTAGGTATACTAAAATGTGTTGTATGCTAAAATGTTTCAGAATGTCTGTGCGGAATTTATCTTTTGTCAGTTTCCATCTAACAAGAGGGCATGCATGGTGAGCATTGTTGGGCAGAACGACCAGTTCTCATCATTGGTTTGTTATCTTACGTTATGTAATGTTATGTTATGTAATGCTACTTACAAGGCAGTCATAAACTTATATGAAGGCACGTGTTCATATAATGTAATATATAGATTCATATAACATTCCATATAAAGTGCTCCCATCTATTTCAAAACACAGAACCTCAATGTGCAGCAATATGCGTTCCACATGGTTAAAATAAAGTAATTTTTTTGCTGAACCCAAAAAAGGTAACAACTCAGATAATTCCATATTTTTAAAATACCAAATTAAACGTGTTATGAAACTCTTTTCTCAGTTTATTGAAACATTTTATTGGGGTTTTAGAAAGACCTGCTGTTTAATGCCAAGAACGTGTATCTTAGACCCACAGATCCATGCAAAATTTAATAACCCTGAGAAATTAATTCCAGGCTGAACCTTGGCTAATCACCAACCGCTAATATAATTATGCGTGAGACTTGGACGGTGAGCACTACAAAAAGAGAGAGCTCCATTGCTATGTCTCTGTTTAAAGTTAAGATACGATAGCTTTTCTTCCGGTAATATCGAGCTTAATATCCATTATCTCAGAACACCTCAGCGAAGCAATCAGCCAGCACGCCCCCCTCCTCTCCCCACCTCTCGGCTCTGTTGAAAGGCAGCATAGTGACAGAACGACCGCAGACTATAAATGGTAACTGGTTGGCATTTATATAGCGCCTTTATCCAAAGCGCTGTACAGTTGATGCTTCTCATTCACCCATTCATACACACACTCACACACCGACACACCGACGGCGATTGGCTGCCATGCAAAGCCCCGACCAGCTCGTCAGGAGCATTTAGGGGTTAGGTGTCTTGCTCAGGGACACTTTGACACAGCCCGGGCAGGGGATCGAACCGGCAACCCTCTGACAGCCAGACGACTGCTCTTACTGCCTGAGCCATGTCGCCCCTAATTAAATGCAAAGAGAAGGGAATGTCCCACACAAACCTCCGCAGTTTATCAGTTCAGCTCGAATCAGCTCGAGTTTAGCGGAGGTCCGTTTTGATATTCCAACATGGAGCAGTGTTGGAAGTGTCTTTTTATTTATTTATGTATTTAGTAATGAGGGGGCAGGGAGGGAGTGATGGAGGGGGGGGGGGGGGGGGGGGCTTCTACCTGATATTGCACTTAACAGGATCCCGAATTAAATATGAAAAGAACGATGTGTCTGGTAAACATGGAGAAATAAAAAATAAATGAAATGTAGATTTCACACCGGGGACAAATAATATGC
Source organism: Conger conger (assembly GCF_963514075.1). Lineage (NCBI taxonomy): Eukaryota > Metazoa > Chordata > Actinopteri > Anguilliformes > Congridae > Conger > Conger conger. The sequence goes on along the minus strand of NC_083763.1, from coordinate 73,928,840 downwards.
CCAGTGAAGTTACTGAATAACACACCTGTAGAAGAAGGCAGAAGATTGGCACTGAAGCCTGGACGCGCATGTTGTCGGATGCAGCATTAGCCGTAGTTAGCGGACCAGGAGACAAAGGGGAGCGGATAAAACGACTAAGGAGGAGATAAGCGAAGGATTATCTGAAAGCTGCGTTCGTTCGCGAAATCCCCCGGCTCTCCAACCAATTTAGAGAGGGAGCTCCAGCGGCCGGGAACATGGACACCCGAGGCAGTGTCCGCTCGCCGGGTGAGAGAGAGAGTCCTCTCACAGCGCTTCCACGGCCGAAAGGCAAAGAAGAAGTGGATTTTCAAGAGTGATGAATGACGCCGGGCACGGCTCAGTTTGAGTAAAGTCTGGGTTCGCCATTTTAGATCCTCTGAAAGAGCATCAGCTCTGTCCCTGCTGGGGTTGGGGCTCGAGGCGTGGAGCTCCGGTTTTTTGGCCTGATTCGCGTTCCGGTTTCTGGTGACCTTGACTGCCGTGTCTGTTTACGGGTTAATGCGTCGGGGTTATGCACCAATGCAGCAATTCATTTCCGCCTCAAACTCGGTTTCAACACGGTTTTGTCAACTTTGTTCGGGTTAGAAAGCCAGGGCTGATCCAAAGCGTTTTAGTGATCCCCATGTATACAACGGCAATTCATTTTCAGTTTTTGGAATAGGACCAATCTAAAATATCATCATCATCATCATCATCATCATCATCACTGTCCTGATTTAGTTTTTTTACACAAATATTTGTTACTTTGTAGCATTCAGTTCTGTTTAGTCTAATACACTGAGGTGTCCTAATTTGACACAGTCCTGAGGTTAAAGCCACTGTGCACAGCCCCATGTATTCTCTGTGCAAGGCTGTGTGGAGCACAGTCTAACTGCCCCCAGGTCAGAACACACTGTATTTACACGTGTGTAGCACAGCTCTTCTGCTCGAGGGTTGAAGTACTCTGTGCAAGGCTATGCAGACATGAGCAGTTTTTTTTTTAAGTTTTGTTTTAATAAGGCACTTCATAAGCAATCATTAGCTGCTGCTGGAACGGGCAAATCAATAGACTTTTGCATGCTGAAATTGGCAGCTCTCTCTCTCTCACTCCATATCTCTCTCCCTCTCTCCCTCATGTTGTCTCTCCATCTCTATCCCTCTATCTCTCTCTCCCTGTTTCTTTGGATATATATCTACCTCCATTTTGTCCTTTCTTCTCAATCCCTATGATTTGTAGCCAGTGTCCAGGCTGGTAATCTTTGTATACCCACAGGAACCATCTGGCTTTCTCCAAAAAAATAAAAACAATAAAAATAAAAGACACCTAACTAAATAACTTAGCAGCGCTTTCAGA
>NC_083763.1:73904986-73922486 GCF_963514075.1 Conger conger | reverse complement strand
GCTGTGTGTTGATTCCCGGTTCCCAAGCGGCATGCTACTTTTAAGAAAAGTACTCAACCTGACTTTATTCAGTAAACTGACAGCAGAATTAAGTGACCGCATGCTAAGGAGAGCCACTCGTGTGCTGTGAGTGAATTTGTTCATGCGAAAAAGTATGAAAGAATGGGTGACACTTTACAATAAGCTCATATGAATTGGCCTGAACTGGCCTGGGCCCCACCAACATCCACCGCATCCAGGGGCAACTGAGCTTCACTGGGTGGACTCCCATCCAAGTACCACACCTGCTCAGCTCCAGCCATTCAGCAGGGTGCAGAGTGCAGGATGGTACGGCCGGGGTCAAGTCAGAGTTCACGATCTTAAATCTTCAGATCTCAAATTATCCCCGATGCCCGAGCGCAGGGACACCGCTGTAGCAGAGGTCGACTTTCAAACGACACGTTTAAACCGAGGCCCCGGCTCAGTGTGGTCATTAAAGGTCCCACGGCACTCTTTACACAGTCGGGGGTTCCCCAGTGTCCGGACTAAATTGGCTCTTTCAACCTCCCCACCTAATCGTCCCCGGATCCAATTAGCAAAAAAACACTGTTTTTTTCCCAGGTAGGTGCTACTTATTGGCAGTGGTTGAGGCGAGATCTGTGTAAAGTGCATTGAGTGTCTAGAAAAGCGCTATATAAATGCCAAAAGATCTATCTAACTGCTGTTAAGTTTTGTTCATGTATTTTTATATGATTGATCCATGTTAAAACTGCATTAGTTATTGCCAATTCATATTAGAATGAACAAAGAGACAGTTAATGCATTGGTTAATGGTTAACTGAATGCATATGCACTGAACAAATAGCCTGCATTAGTTAGTAGCAACCAAAGACATTAAACAATTAAGCGTTTCATGTTGAATGAATGTATTTGTACATCAATTAATTCCTGTGAAAACCCGCATTAGTAACTGCCAATTCACGGGCCCTTGTTGTAAAGTGTGACCGACGGTGTTAATAAAGTTGCGAAAGAGAATAGAAACCGACGGCTGCTCCGAGGGCTGCTCATCTTTCAGCGAGGGAATTTTGAAGTTGATACGGAGAATGAAAGCTGTCAGAATCTTCAGAATAACTGACTTCACGAAAGAAAAAAAAAGTACATTTGAAACTCTGCCGCGTTATCCCCCGTTGAGCGTGTAATCGCGGAGCTACAGGACGTGTTCTTACCTGCACGTCGGCGGATACTTCCCCTCTATCTCCAGAGCAAACGGCGTGAATAACGCGCAGATCAAGGCTGTACATGGATGAGCTCAGCGCCGAAACGCCTTTCATAGAGAGTGCAGCGGGGCGTTCAGCGACCACACTTATGAGCCTGCCGCGGCGGCTCTCTTAACTTCACGGCGGGGTAACAGGCAGTGTTGTATAATCGGACACCTTTGATGGATTACCTTCGCGTGTCGCGGAGCCACGCGGTTGGGAAAAGAGCGACGCCGCCAGGAAGGGAGAAAGGTGTCACAGTGAAACTCAAAAGAAAGAAATGCACGTTTAAAAGACGCGGGAACCTTTTGAACCATTTGCCATATACAGTATAACCAATGCTGCATCTATCAAGGATAACGAAGTAAAGCAGAGACATTAATATGGTTTAAAAGCGTTTCTTTAACAACAAGGAAAACATGTAACGGTATTGTAGCTGTACGGCGTTTTATAATAAACTTAGCAACAGTGTAAAGTAACGTTCTTATCAAGTGGCTTCATACCTGTAGCAACAATGGAACAAACTACGTAATGATTCCAAAGAAGTTAACCACGTTAAAAGCATGGTGAAGTTAACCACAGGAGAGACACAAATGTCTGTGATAGTACAGAACAGTAAATCTCAATTGAAGGAAATACACTTTTAAAAGAAGGGGAAACCTTTTGAACCTTATTATTATTATTATTATTATTATTATTATTATTATTATTGTATTTATTTATTTATTTATTTTTTATTATCCATCCATCCATTAACCCGCTTATCCTGAACAGGGTCGCAGGGGGGCTGGAGCCTATCCCAGCATACATTGGGCGAAAGGCAGGAATACACCCTGGACAGGTCGCCAGTCCATCGCAGGGCACACACACCTACCTATCATACCTATGGGAAATTTAGACTCTCCAGTCAGCCTATCCTGCATGTCTTTGGACTGTGGGAGGAAACCGGAGTACCCAGAGGAAACCCACGCAGACACGGGGAGAACATGCAAACTCCACACAGAGAGGCCCCGGCCGACGGGGATTCGAACCCAGGACCTCCTTGCTGTGAGGCGGCAGTGCTACCCACTGCACCATCCATGCCGCCAATTATTATTATAATTATAATTATTATAATAATAATAATTATTATTATTATTATTATTATTATTATTATTATTATTATTATTATTATTGTTGTTATTATTATTATTATTATTATTATTATTATTATTATTTTCTAATTTTATTTTATTCTGAGTCAGTGTGCTAGAACTCAGCTTCTTTCGAATACATTCACATTTTCGATTATATAGACTGCTTTCGATTGTTACATTTCAGGTTCAGGACTCTCCGAATCACACATTTGTGATGTTACACCTTAGCGGGTTAAATAAGATGCTATCATCTCCATGCAGACTTAGGTTTTCTTTTACAAAAGAAAGAAAGAAAAAGAACAGAACACTGGATAACGCCGCAGTTATAGCCGTGATATGACACACAAGGGTGCGGGTTCTTAAGGGTGCGTGTGCTTAAGGGCGTGGGTTCTTAAGGGTGCAGGTTCTTAAGGGTGCGTGTGCTTAAGGGTGTGGGTTCTTAAGGGTGCAGGTTCTTAAGGGTGTGGGTTCTTAAGGGTGCGTGTGCTTAAGGGTGCGGGTTCTTAAGGGTGTGGGTTCTTAAGGGTGCAGGTTCTTAAGGGTGCAGGTTATTAAGGGTGTGTGTGCTTAAGGGTGTGGGTTCTTAAGGGTGCAGGTTCTTAAGGGTGCGTGTGCTTAAGGGTGTGGGTTCTTAAGGGTGCAGGTTCTTAAGGGTGTGGGTTCTTAAGGGTGCGTGTGCTTAAGGGTGCAGGTTCTTAAGGGTGCGTGTGCTTAAGGGTGTGGGTTCTTAAGGGTGCAGGTTCTTAAGGGTGTGGGTTCTTAAGGGTGCGTGTGCTTAAGGGTGCAGGTTCTTAAGGGTGCGTGTTCTTAAGGGTGCGTGTTCTTAAGGGTGTGGGTTCTTAACGGTGCGTGTGCTTAAGGGTGTGGGTTCTTAAGGGTGCGGGTTCTTAAGGGTGCGGGTTCTTAAGGGTGCGGGTTCTTAAGGGTGTGGGTTCTTAAGGGTGCGTGTGCTTAAGGGTGCGGGTTCTTAAGGGTGCAGGTTCTTAAGGGTGCATGTGCTTAAGGGTGTGGGTGCTTAAGCTCAACATATGTCAAAGGTTTACGGAACAAAAAAAATAAACACCACTGCACACTGACTGTGCAGTTTATGTCAGTCGGTAGCTTACGATGCTTCTCTTTCTGCTAAATAATTAAAATCAGTTAATCAAAGTGAATCTAAAATTAACTACAGAACAGAGAGCTTTTTCTTGTATAAGCATATTGAGGTCATGAAATATGAGTGGTCATACTTTTTTTTTTGTCTTGGATTAAACATCTTTTAACATTTTATTTTTTGTGGCACTTTGTGTGTCGCCTTCTTATTGTCTCCCAAATTATTTGAATTTTATCCATAAATATGAAAGATATGTGATAAACATCTCGTTTTAGAGCCTGAGGTACAGGAAGTGAAAGTGTGGCATCTGTAAGGGAAAGTGCCAACAGAATTATGCACAAAGAAATCTGAGATAAAAATAAAGATGGTTGTATATATTCTGACATTTTATACAGTTAACATAGGGTCAAAATGAGCCCATACAACACATGTACAAGTTGGTACAGGACTGAAAATATAGCATTATGCGTATTGCATGTTTATGTTTAAATCATACAGTATCAAGATGGAAAAAAAGGTTAACAGGGTTTTAAGAGATTTCAAATTCCAAATGGGGTCAAATTGACACCAAACTGATAGGGTGAAGGTGTTTTAAAGTGCATTTATTCATCCTTTGGTGTTATGTTGCCCCAATGGAATGCCTAGCAATGCCTCGTAATGTCTGTGTTTTGAATTTCGTCGCTGCCCCATTTCAGCAGACCGGCACGAATACTCTCTTCTGAGCCATCCCTTCCTCCTGCCCCAGAATCCACCGTTTAATCTGGCACACACACTGGGGTTCAGGAGCGACCGTTGTGTGCGACTGCCCCCGGCTGACTACTGCTACTGACTAATGACTACACCGCCAAAAAAGTCTGTCTTAACAAGTGTTTTAGTCTTGTAATGGTACTTCTGTGTCTGCGAAAGCCAGACCTTTTAACAACCAGTCAGTTGATTTTTTTTTTTTTCTCTCTGTCTGAAACATAAAATATTGTTTTAAGGAACTGTTTGCGGGTCAATGGAAGTGGCATTTTCTTATTCTATTGGCACATCTTGAAATTTGTGAAAATAAATACATAAAAATAACACAAATAATATCTTAAGTCTAAATATAAGACTAAAATGGACTTATATTGCGGCTGTTGCGGTATATTACTGGCTGGTGCTGTCTGTGCATGGGGGTTCACACTCAGAGTGATTCGAAAGTGGGAAACAAGCATTTAAAATGCAAGCGAGGTGTTTATTCAGTGAAGCAGAGAGACCCGCGTCTCAGAGCTGAGTTCCCCCTTTACTTCTAGCCTGCTGCGAGGTTGGTCTCTTCTCACAGTTTCTACATCTGGAGTTGGGCTGGTGGCACGTACGTTTAAAAAAAAAGGTGTTTATTGAAGCACTTTGAATGTGAGAAAGGAAGTGGGCAATTATTCATGCTAATGCCTCCCCATCCCCTGCCACTCGCCCGATGAGATCATTTCCTCCAAGAAGTGGCAGCTCGATCAATATTTTCAAGCGAAAGGGAGCACAGAGAGTGGCAGATTAATCCGGAGAATGATGGCTCACTTGTTATCTGGGGCTTTGACACTCGGTGAGAGGCACGCTATTTTGCAGTTTGTGCCCTTGTGTACGTTCATATGAGTGTTTTTTATGATTACATATATTGTTATTATTTCAGGTATGGTGGCAGCACGGATGGTGCAGTGGGTAGCACTGCCACCTCACAGCAAGGAGGTCCTGGGTTCGAATCCCCGTCGGCCGGGGCCTCTCTGTGCGGAGTTTGCATGTTCTCCCCGTTCTGCATGGGTTTCCTCCCACAGTCCAAAGACATGCAGGTTAGGCTGATTGGAGAGTCTAAGTTGCCCGTAGGTATGAGTGTGTGAGTGAATGGTGTGTGTGCCCTGCGATGGACTGGCGACCTGTCCAGGGTGTATTCCAGCCTTTCGCCCAATGCATGCTGGGATAGGCTCCAGCCCCCTGCGACCCTGTTCAGGATAAGTGGGTTCAGATAATGGATGTATGGATGGATTTTGTATGGTCCAAACAAATCAGCGAGCTGCAAGGCATTGTGGGAACCCTCACAGCTTCACCCTAACTGATTGACCATAAACTTACAAATTGTATCCCACATATACACGATGGTGGATTTAAATTCTGTTGCCCTGTTTTCTTTAAATGACAACAGGGAGTTAGCAATGCTAAACTACTATATTCCACATACACAAAATGGTGGATTTACAGTAAATTATTTTCCCCCATTTTTGGGAAAAGTCAACAAGGAGTTAACACTGTTGTAAAATCTGACAGGAAAATGAGCAGGAAGAAATATTATAAATTTTGTGAGTGCTAATTAAACACCTAATTAAGTGTCTCAGTCACACGCAGGGAAAATGAGGCTGTAAGCACCATGGGGAAAAAGACATGCTGCAAGGATCGCTTACAGTCCCCTCAAAAAGTATTGGAACAGCAAGGCCAATTTCCTTGTTTTTGCAATACACTGAACACATTTGCAATACACTGAATACATACTACTTAAACCATAGCGCCTTTGGTTTCAGACCTCCCGATGTTTAGGTGAGACAAAGTATCGGGGCGCCCTGTAGCATAGTGGTTAAGGTCCGTGACTGGGACCCGCAAGGTCGGTGGTTCAAATCAGGTCTTCCTCTGACTCCACCCTGTGCAAGCTTGGCTTTGGTATGCAGTGTGACGAGAAACAGGCTGGCGACACCACAGGAGAACCACGCTCAGAATCTCCACTCTCCCCGTCTCAGCAGAGGCACGAGCACGGCTGTGGTAGCAAATAATTGGATATTCATTCCAAAGCAGAGTGGGAATTTGACACGTTCAGCCATGTTGGGTGCGAATATAAAAAAAATAAAATAATAAAGCGTGCATAAATAATAAAAGCATTTTCTAGAGAGAGAACTTGTTTTTTTGTGTTAATCTCCTTTGCCCTTTGTTTAGGAGTGTAGATAACACCATGTTAAGATAAGCTCTAGATAATGGGGGCCGCTATAACAAATACGTCCAACTGGCAAGTCCCGGGGCTAAGCTGACGGCTAATTAAGCTGTCTACGGTGAACAAACAAAGACGGGGCACAGAGTAGGCAAACCAGAGAGAGCTCATCCCCATACAACGGCCGACAGGGCTATTACAATTATTTATACTTCCTATTTCACTGAACAACATCCCACAAACACATACACACACACACACACACACACTAAGACAATGTTTGAAAGTAATCGCTCCCATCAGAGTGTTTATTGATTTCGCCTTAGTCATGTGTTCAGCATTGGGTGGCTGTATTAGGATTTAGTTTAGTTTAGTACGCCGTGTTGGTTTGGTGCGCTGTAAACTTTAATGCGAATATAAAAGGGCAGCAGCTACACAGCAGCGGATGTGAATCAGTGGATGTGAGACGTTGTTTGCCGCGGTGCTCTGAAAACACCGACACGGCTGTCGCTCTGCCCCTGTATTCATCACGTTTGAAACTCTACTTGAAGTGTTTTGACATTACTGGTGTGCCAAAACACCTCCCTTTGTCAAAACTTGCGAGAGGCCTTGAAATGCAGATTCCGAGAGGGGCACAGCTGTTTCATCAGAGAGCAACATGGGGGGGGGGGACTTAGAGGGGATATTCTCTCCTGGTGGGAGGTAGGAGGGCCCAGAGACATTTTAATGAAGGAAATGAGAGAGGTTTTTACACTTAGCCCAAACTGGGTGACAGCGACACCGTGCTGGGGTGATCAGTACGTCAGGTGCTAAACAGAAAAGACAAATTGCGGAAAAAAAAAACAGGAAAAAAGTAATTGGGCAAAGCGCAGACAACACTATGGTTACCCTGATGCCTCTGCTTCATAGGGCTAGAAATAAACCAGTGCTGAATAGACATACAGAAATAAGAAAACAAATATGAATAATACAAAAAAAAACAAGACGGCCTGTAGCGTAGTGGTTTAGGTAAATGACTGGGACATGCAAGGTCGGTGGTTCGTTCCCCGGGGTAGCCACAATAAGATCTGCACAGCCGTTGGGCCCTTGAGCAAAGGCCCTTTACCCTGCATTGCTCCAGGGGAAGATTGTCTCCTGCTTAGTCTAATGAACAGTACGTCGCTCTGGATAAGAGCGTCTGCCAAATGCCAATAATGTAATCTAATGTAAGACACAGCGGTTAGTAAGACGCAGCGGTCGGTCGGTGAGTATGATAAGTTGAAGTAGTTCTTTTCCACTGTGTCTGAGGGGGAGCGCTGAGACAGTTTACAAAAAAGAGAGGAAGGAGACAGACAAGGAGAGGGGAGAATAAAGGAGAGGAAAAGATAAGAAGAAATAAGAGGAAAATAGAAGAACTGAGAGGAGAACAGAGAGAGAGACAGGAGAAAAGAGAAGAAAAGAGGATGACAGAAGATAAGAAGAAAGGGGGATCAGAAGGAGAGGGTATGGGAAGAGCAGAGGGTAGAAAAGAAGGAGAGGAGAAATAAAGGGAAGAAAGTAGAGATACAGAGAGAAGAGAGGAGAGGAGGCAGGCAGACAGTGAAGATGTTAGGCTCAGTCACATGTATCTCCATTAATTTTGTTTTCAAAGACAAAAAAGTGCAGAAGCAGTTTCCCCCGTGACTGGATCAATGGAGAATTCCTAGGTTTCTAATTCCCTTTGGAGATGCCTGTCCAATGCAGAATCCACAGGTTGCAATGCAGGTTTCGTACATGCGCGCATACATGCCTGTTAACATTTTTCAAAGAAAATAAATTGGTACTCAGCCGTGGTTGCCACGACATGACGCTTTCTCATGCTATGCCGTGTATGATAGAGAGGCGTCCGTTGATACCTGGGAGCGTTTGATATTCATGAGTAAATCATCGATGTTTTATGTGTTTCACATTAAGGGTATAATTTTTCTTCATTTATGGATGAGAACACTACCGGCCCTGGGCTGTTTTTAGGATTGATTTTTTGAGCGTGCTCGTGACCACAGATGTTTAGCTAGGAAAAGTGCTTACAAATGGCATTGGAAATATACAAATATTGCATTCCATTGTAAATATGGAAATGAGGACATTTATTACATTAGTTTTTTTCTTCATTTTTATTTATTTGTTGTGCAAGCATCAATACACACTCCAGGAGCCAATTTCAATGAAAAAGTATTAACAGGTGTATATTCGCTGAAAATCCCCATGGAAATGCGAGTTATTTAGCATTTAGTCATATTTCCAAAGAGTGCATTTCATTTTAAAAAGGGTAACTATCCTAGTTGCTGATTTTAAACTTTGCAATATGCCATGGCACTTCCAAATCAACTGTGAAACGAGTGGTCTCCCTTGGGATTAAAATACCAAAAAAAGAAGGTAAAAATATAACATAATAAGAGGAATCCCATCCTCATCCTCTGCTTTCTATCTTAAAAATGTTTCGACATCGCACGTCTTCTCTGACAATCAGTGTTGCTTGCATGTGCATTGTGGGCAGTAAATGACCACTGAGATTAACCCATTATGGGCTAAGGTGCCCTATATAAAACCCTTAGAAAGGCTGAGGAATCACAATGCATTTCAATGGTCATGTGTCCTGAAAAACAGTCATATGACCAAATATAACACTGGTGTCACATCCGTCTGTTAAGGGAGATGTACCGCGCAGGTCACATCTGTCTGTTAAGGGGGATGTAACACACAGGTCACATCCGTCTGTTAAGGGAGATGTAACACACAGGTCACATCCGTCTGTTAAGGGAGATGTAACACACAGGTCACATCCATCTGTTAAGGGAAATGTAATACGCAGGTCACATCCATCTGTTAAGGGAGATGTAACACACAGGTCACATCCATCTGTTAAAGGAGATGTAACGTGCAGGTCACATCCGTCTGTTAAGGGAGATGTAAGGCGCAGGTGTGCCTGTGCATGTGTGTGTGCCTGTGTGTGTGTGTGGGGGTGTGTGTGCATGTGTATGCGCATGTGTGCGTGCCTGTGTGTGTGTGTGTGTGTGTGTGTTTGCTTCTGCATAATGAGGTTTTCATTATACATGTTAGGGGTGAAACTATTCTGTCACAATGCACTTCTATCAGTGATAGTCAACATTGGCTTGGATTCAAATTTGACTCAAAATGAAATGAAAGAGTAGATTTTTCATCTTCAGCACAGTGGGTGTCAGCCTTCAGAATTGTCTTGCCAATCTGTGGACACAAAAATAAACAATTTTTTACATTAAGTCAGAGGAAATGACAAACATTGATTGAACCCTTTGTAATCACGTTTGACAAAGTCTGACAAAAAATAATGGTCCCAATCATGGAGATCTGACAAGTATATTCAAGCGTTCTATAAGTCACTAAAAACCTCAGAACCTTTGCTCTGTCAGAATTTAAATCGCCTAGTTGATTGTTGTGAGCTAGTCCCTTCTGGGGGGGGGGGGGGGGGGTATTGAGGTGAGAAATGTCTGGTAAAACCTGGTGATCCCAGCAGCCATATCTGAGCACCTGTGATCTGATCTCGTGAGGAAGCCCTTCCTGTCGATAAAACTCTGCTTCTTTCATACAGCGTGTGGGGAATAAGGGGCAGTGGGGTGAGGCTCAATGGGATGGGGGAGGGGGTCTAGGGCTGCAACAATTAGTCAATGTCGTCGATGCCGTCGACCATGTGATTTTGTTGATTGGTATATTCATAACCGATGCATCGTATTTTTTTAACATGGCTGCGGCAAACCCAGCTGAGAGTGCGGGAGAGAGTTCATCCAAAAAACCCGAGGGAATTCTTTAAGCAATCTTCATATCAAATCTCATTTTATAAGTGCAAAATTGTGCAACTGCAACTGAGACTGTTACTTTTTTCTCCCACTTTCTTTCTCCTCGTAAAAAAAACGAATCCGTGTGGACGATTTGAGCTCTTTACTCATAGATGGTCAACTCTGGGTCTTCAGCCGGTGGCGACTGAGAGCCAACTATCCAAGTGATCTAAGGATAGTAGTATCACACTTCAAAAACATGTCAATACATTTTTAAATGTTGAACAGCAAATTGAATCCATCGAATAATCGATTAAATAATCAACACATTAAACGATAACAAAATAATCGTTAGTTGCACCCCTAAGCGGGTCTTCACCACACCTCTTTAGACCCTTCAAATACTCTTCTAATGGTGTGACGATTTTCTTCCCCTTAGTAGCAGTAGTAGTAGTATTAGCAGCAGTGATAATGGTATTAGCAGCAGTAGTAGTAGTAGCAGCAGCAGCAGTGGTAAAAGTAGTAGTAGTAGTGTTAGCAGCAGGAATAGTCGTACTATTAACAGCAGTACTAGTATTAATATTAGCAGTAGTAGTAGTAGTAGTAGTATTACTAGCGGTATTAGCAGTAGTAGCAGTCCTATTAGCATGTTCACTCGATAGCTTGCTTGCCTTTTGGGAGGCCTCATTAGTTGGTACTTGTCAGTTAGGATGAGCGCAGTTGGAATGCGCCGAATTGGACAGGACAGCTCATTTAGGTTTGTTTTACATTCCCCCAAATGAGACTAAATAAATGCCAACGTTTGACAAAACAGAAAGGGTCGCTATTCCACGAAAATAAGGGACAGGAATTGCTGAGATGTGGCAACAAGCTGCTGCCGAACACCGGTTGTTTGACAGCAGTGTTTAAAGTGTACATCTACATCACAGATGGGAACTTGAGTATTGTTTTTACAGTGGCAAAACAATTACTATTTCAAATGTGCCTACCATCAAATTGATGGCCTGGGCTGTTCCCCTGCTAGCTAAAAAAGATTGCAATTACGTTAGCAAGCTGTCTACAATCAAAGCAGTTCGCTTGCATTACCATCAACCTAATGCAATCTGGCCCGTGGCATTTTATTTCTTTTTGCATTTTTCTTTTCCCCCTCTGATTTTCAGACGGTGAGATTCACTCTGATGGAGAGGTCTGTGCCACGCCTCTTGGCGGAGAGGGGACACACACCTGGGCTATGTTAACTAATCAGCCCAGGTGCTTAAAGCGTGCCTGTCCCCACGGTACCGGGCCGAGACCCGGGAGATCACTCCAGAGCGGCGGTTTTTGTGGTGTGGTTTTTATTTAATTTTGTTTCGCTCATCCTTCGGTTCAGCGCATGAGAGGAGAGCCGGGGGAATCACTCGGTGTGTGACACATACGTTTCTGATCGTTACTTTTCCCCGTCGGTTTTTATAATGTTTTAATTTTTAATCTTTGCCCTTTTTGGTGAAAAGTGACTGGGAGAATGGTGCTAAGAGCAGCTCATAGCTAACGAGGCAGAAAGTGCTCAGTGCGTTTCTTTCCTGGAAGCTATACCTCCCTCCAACTCCGCCCACATTCAGAAAACTAACCTCATTAAGAGAATGAAGTTTGTATACGCTTGTCTCTATGCCCATGCAGGTGTGCACACACACACACACACACACACACACACACACGCGCGCACGCACACAGCAAAGACCCAAAACTTTTCAAAGATACAGCACAGCATTCAAAACTGTGTCCTACGAGGAAGCAAACGATCTTGCATTTGTACGGGAGAGAACTAGCCAGAAGTAAACAGACCTAAAGTTCCTCAAGTGGATGTGCATCATATTCGATTGTGTAAGAGGCTCATTATACGTTCAGTGAGCGCTTATTTTTTGGTATTTATTAGACTTACTGTCTGGACTTCTACTGCTATAGCCTATCTGCTTGGAGTTATGATGCACTGTGTGTTCAGATATGCTCTTCTGCAGACCACTGTTGTAACGTGTGGTTATTCGTGTTCCTGTCACCTTCCTGTCAGCTTTGACCAGTCTGGCCATTCTCCCCTGACATCTCTCATTAACAGCATGTTTTTGCCTGCAGAACTGCTACTCCCTGGATGTTTTTTGTTTTTCGCACCATTCTCTGCAAACTCTAGAGACAGTTGTGCTTGAAAGTCACTGGAGATCAGCAGTTTCTGAAATACTCAATCCCTGTCTGGCACCAACAATCATTCCACGGTCAAAGTCACTTACATCCCATTTTTCGCCTATTCTGACATTTGGTGAGAACAACAGCTGAACCTCTTGACCACGTCTGCATGGTTTTATGCATCTAGTTGCTGCCGCATGATCGGCTGATTAAATATTTAAGGTCTACCTAATAAATTGCACACTAGAGTGTAAAAAGCATACATCCCAATCCAGTTTCTATTATTATACTGAAATGTCTGTTTGGATGTTTGATTAAACTTGAAATTCATGGTTATAGTTCCCTGCCCCAGAGGGCAGGTAAGATCTTCCCGTGGGTAAATATCAGGACACGGGCTAATTAAGAGTATGGCAGTGCGCTGTGAGCAGTACGCTGAGTGTGTGCTGTTGGAGAACAGTGCTGGCTCAGTCACATTAAGCTAACTGTGTGTTTCATTGTTTTGGTTCTGGGACAGCTGGCAAAACTAAAAAACTTAATTTTTAGAGCAACCCCAACTACAGCAATGGGTACATAAATTTGGGAGGCAGTAGAGAAGGACATTATTCCCCCATCGCGTGCCTTGTTCTGCGTCTGACCATGAATGGGGTCCTGATCCAGTTGTCTTATGTTAGGCCAAACCAAGGCAATGTATGACCGAATTAGTCAATGACTTATGTGTGTCTGTCTCTATTTTAAAGGAAGTACAAAAACAACGCTTGCAATGGCATGTCTGAGGGTATGGATATGGATATGAATGATATTAAAGAAATTAATATGTTTGAAATGCTTCCCTTTCTAGCCCCTACACCCACACATGCTGTTTTTACCCTTAGGAGAATCCAGAGAGCAAGCCTCCAGTTACAACTAATATGGACAGAGACAGACAGAGAGAGAGAGGGAGGGAGGGAGGGGGGAGGCGGGGGGCACAGAGAGAGAGATAATTAAGATACACGAGCCCGCTCCGGGGGGCGTGACTCATTCCTCGAGACGCGGATCGCACGTCAGCTGAGGCGGTGTGTGTCAGTAAACCGCAGGGAGCCCCTCATTAGTGGCTCCAGGATTGTTTCTCTCAGATACTCATGCATAAAGATGCCGCGCGCGAGGCGCCCAACTCCGGTGCCGACACCGGCTGCCTCAGCCCGTGGCTAGCTGCCCAGTATGCTAATGCCGCACACTCACGAGACCACCGCTGCTCCACTTCTTATCTACCCACAGCTATTTCTCATGTTTTACTCATCTGGGCTCTTACACACGCCTCTAGAAGCATTAAAATTGAATTATAGCGGGGCTGACATAAATGGGATGTACGAAAAAAAAATAAGAAAGAGATTTTTTTTTTTAAATGTGTCTTTTCATTTTTCGCCTCTTTGACAGCACGGTTGCGTTGATTTGTAACACTAATTAAGGGAAGAAATACAAGGTAGATGTGTTAACATCTTTGGGAAGCACACCTTGAATGTCTCCTGTTTGATAATCAACTAAATCTATGCAGGCAGTCTAACACAGTTATTACAGAGAATGCTCGCTCTACAAACGTTCACACTTAAGGCTTGAATTCTAAACTGGTCCCAAGGCAATGTCTTTCCTCCTGTTTACCAGACAAATGTTCTCCTCAGTGGAGAAGATGTTTTTACTGGCCATAGATGGCGTGTGGCAGTGAGGGAGCTGTCTGGTATGAAACGCTCGGGAAATGTAATGCATACAAACATCTTTACTGGCTCTCATGGCACAGTAAGCATGATAAATAAAACACTTAAAAGCCAGCATAGATTTACTGAGAGACATTGGCCATCTCTTCATTCTCTTTTTTATCTTCAGGTATCTCTCTGACTTTTGAAATCTGAAGAGTTCATGTCACGTCACCAAAATGGTTATGGATTATTATTATTTTGTTTACATTATGTGTGACAGAAGTGTCTTTTACCACAAACATGTCGCAGGGAAAAATGCATATTTATTTTTAATTCTCAGGTGTGTCGTACTCCCAAGTCCAGGTGAAGTGCAGTTATTTAGGATATTTGTGTATTTCTGAGCAATCATACTGGTTAACAGTATGTGTGAACTCTGATCGTATTCACATGGAGGCCATGTTACTATTAAAGAAAAAACATAATAAGGCGATAACTCATTATGAATAAGAAGCTGCAAATAAGGGACATTTTTCCTTCCTGTCAGTGTTTTCAATGCTCCCGTTTCCGAGCGCAACGTAATGACAATGTAGTCGTCATGTGACTACGCTCAGTCGATAACCATTACATTAATGAACTTCTTTTTGATTGGGTGTCTCTAGTTCGGTGTGAAGAGGCAGTCGTGTTGTGAAAGCACGCATGCATACAGAAGTCTGAACTGTTCCACCACGGGCATCTCAGGCTTAATCCATAGCTTTGGGTCCGTGTGTTAATTCCCGCTCTTTCGCAGGGCGAGTTAAGACGTCTGGTTTATGGGATGTGTCACACTGGGGCTAGCATAATCCAGCATTAAAGATAAAGCTAAAACGGCGCACCTTATATCTTAAAATTAAGTCAGTACTGCCCCACGGTACTGCTACAGTCCGGAATTCCTATAATGCCTGGTCAATCTAATTATCATATATAAATGTGTGTGCGAGTGTGTGTATGTGTGAGTGTGTATTAACTCCACCAAGCCGTGCATTACAAATTCATACAAGGAAATCCACAATCTACATAAATAAGGATTAACCGGGCCTCCTCTGTGGCGCTTGCGGTGAATTCTCGGAGCGGGACTGTGAATAATGAGGAGATATCAGACAGGCCTGCTGGAGGCCTCGTTTGGGTAAGGCCCCTCGCTGAGGCGCGGGGGAGAGCCCCGTGGTGTCGGATCCATATCCCGCCCATGCCAGCGCCGCCCGTGGCTTGTATGTGGTATGTGGGGGCAACATTAGTTCAGGAGGTAAGAGCGGCAGTCAGTGGGTTGTCGGTTCAATCCCCCGCCCTGGGTGTGTTGAAGTGTCCCTGAACAAGACACATAACCCCCCTATTGCTCCCGTTGAGCTGATTGGTGCCTTGCGTGGCAGCTTTTTGTTGTTGGTGTGAGAGTCTAGGGGCGAATGAGAGGCATTAATTGTAGTTTATTAATATGGATGGAAGTGTTTTATGAATACAGTCTGTTTGTTTAGCTCCATATGGTGATGTGCAATTGGCAGTTGCCAGATTCAGGGTACAGGAGGTTTCTGGCTCTTTGGGTCTGTGTTTAAGCACTCTCCACTGACTCCTGCTTGTCGATTTGGAGCCCCTGGACTTCCTCTTGAAGCCACACATGGAAACACATGGTCTGAATCTGCTTCCACGCTGATTATCACAGACACAATACCACATATACAGTGTTTCTCAGGTAGCAAGTACAGCAAACACCCAGGCCTTGCACCATCTTTTGCTGGAAACTGCCACTTCAAATCTTATACCAGGAAAGGCAATTGGCTTGGATAACATTGCAACTGAGCAGATCAAATAGGTCTGGCCCGGGGCGAGGAAGTAGTTATTACAGCTGTACAATCACTTCCTGGAAAGCCACAAGCTGCCTGCGATCTGGAAGAAAGCCCATGTGATAGCACTGTTAAAACCAGGGGAAGATCCATCAATCCCAAAAGAGCCACTGGCCCGCTCTCACTCAACTTCTTAGTCACTCCCACTAGCCGTGTGAAGGCCTGATCCTGAACAGAATAGCTCCAACAGTAGATGAACACATCATCACCGAGCAGAGCTGACTGAAAGCACGCTGGAAAATATTATGTCGGAGTTTGGGGGCAAAAAAAGCAGATGGCGTAGGCAGAAGAATGGTCTTCCTCAAGGAAGTGTGTTTGGACCCTTCAACATCTACAAAAATGGGCAACCAAGAAGTGATTGAACTTTGCATTTGCTTAGTGCACAACTCAAATTAAAACCAAATTGAGACTAGGAGGATTTAAATTGTTTAAACGTTGACCTTGTTTGAAGCGGACCTTTCCTACATCACAGCTGTGTCTGAAGCAGGAAGATGTAGCCAATGCTACTAGCAACACAGAGCCCAAGTGGAACTGTTTCAAGTAGGCTACATGACTAACTGTTTAGGCCGGTTAGTTTCTTAAACCCAATATAAACACAATATTTTGTTTTCACACAGCGACAATTTAGCCTTTCATAATCATCGAGACAACCTACTACTATCACATATTGTTGCAGCTAATAGTTTAACAACCAATGGCTTCCTGATGAACGGTGCCACGTTTCAAGAACTGCTGTCACTCGATTCCTCCCATGTGCAGTCACCCCCTTCGTTGGCGTTGAAATTGGCGTTTGATTCTTGTAGTGTGAAAGCCGCTTTACTCTTCAACATCTGCCGTTGGGCAGATGCCTCCCACCAAGAAGCCATGAGGCAACTTCAGGTGAACCGGTCTGGAAAACCTTGGAGCGATGTGAGCATCTAAACCTTGGTTTAACCCTTGACCTGTGTTTTACCTTCAAGGCCCACATTGAGAAGACGAAGGCGAACGTGAACCCACGCAACAATGTTGTTAGTGACCTCACCATCGCAAGGTGGGGCGCTAGTCCACAGGCCCTACATTCTACTGCCATAGCCCTCAGCTATTCCACTGCAGGGTATGCCTGCCCAGTATGGGAAAGCCTGACCCATGCCAAGAAGCCTGACCCAGGCCCTCAATGCCTCCTCCTCCTTATCGCAGGTTGTCTCAACCCGACACGTACTGACAGCCTCTACTTCCTGGCAGCCGTAGCCCCGCCAGACATCAGAAGAGCAGGAGCCAGCACGGAGGAGTGCCAGAGGCAGATAACAGATGAACATCATCCGATCTTTGGCCAGACACCATCTCTGAGACGCCAAAAAGTCAAGGAAAAGTTTTCTTAGCTGTGTGTCTCCTGCTGAGGCAGTGAAGCACGAGTCCCTACATAGGCTGATACAGATAAATGTTTTAGAGTCTATTTAACGCTGACAGGAACATTTCACTGCGTGTTATAGACCGTCTAGCTCCATGAACTACCATGGGACTAATGGTAAGTGAGCAACTGAAGTTGGGCCAGATAGAAATGCATAAATCGATGAAGAAGTGACGTGCATTCAAGATGGCATCCATTAGGTAATGTCAGCTAACGTTCACGAACATGTTCTTTTTTTTCTGTTCGTCATGAACGTTA
>NC_083763.1:73844986-73899986 GCF_963514075.1 Conger conger | reverse complement strand
CATACATTTTGTTTTTAATTGAATTTCTCAATATACAAGACATGTTATTTATAATAAATAAAGAAGTAACTTTTCTGAAGTTATTGATTGCAGTATGCAATAGGATCCACATAATTGCATTTGGAGCAATGGCTCACATAATATCCAATTACAGCTGGAACATTTCATACAGATAAACAGCTGTTGGTTAACTAATTTACTTATTATTTACATGACAAATTATTTGGATTCTTTACATAACGTAAGCCAGTTGTGGCCAGAGAGACAAAAAAAAGTTTTTTGTGAGAACTGTTCAGTATTGTTCAGTTCACGTGTACGTACAGCGGTCTGCATTCTAAAGCTCCATTTTGCCCTCTGACATGAAGTTAACAAACTGTAGCAGAACAGAGTCAGTAAACATGCCTGACCAAGTCCTCCATGTCTTCAGAGTCTAGATTGTTTAGCAGTAGGCTCATGCAAACATGTTAACACATCTTTGGAGTGTCTCTATTAGGATGACACAAAATAATGTATACACACACAATGCTAGGCTCAACCTTCGTCTTATAAATAGATATTCATTATGTGTTTACCAAATGTTGCATTTCTAATTCATGCTGACATTTTTAAGGAGAAGCAATCAAGCTGGTAAAACAGAGATAACTCCTGTTGGTTGGAAAAAATAATTAGGTGTGGGCATTTTGGCTTATAGAAAATAACCAAAATGCCCACGCCTAATTATTTTTGATTGACATCTATGAACATACTTATTGTTATTCAATCTTACACTCTAACTGAGTTTGGAAAGAGCATTAGAACCCTGCCTTATATAATAATGAAGGCATTGACATTGGCATTCGGTGTCATGCTATCCCTCAGTAAAGAGTCCCATAAGGTCTCCCAGAAGGCTAAGCACTCTCTCACTCTCCCTGGTTCTGAAACTGTGTTTGGAGCCTCGGAAGTGAAGCTGTGAATGGGGGAAGAACTCACGGTATTTTCAGAGCAGTTTGGTGCATTGGCAAGCGGTGGGACACATTGACAGTGTCCAGGTCAGGATTCAGGGAACTGTTCCAGGAGAGGGTAATGGCCGGTTGTGTTTTTTTTTCTTTTATTTATCTGGTTCAGGCGGATAATTACATTGTATTATGGAGCTGACCTTAACTCAGTGGTTGTCTGGAGGTCGGAGAGTTCCCCGCCTGGGGTGTGTCGAAAAAGACATCTAACCCCCATCCACGCCTGCATGGCAGCCTGTGAGTGTGAGTGTCGATGGGTGAGCAAGAGGCATTCATTGTAAAGAGCTGGAAAAAATACAAATCAGTTTGCCATTCATTAGATTATTAGGTACTTAGCAGATATCATGCAAAATATTGCAGACGATTCTCGTCCTTCTTGGGAATCAAGTCAGAAACATTTAGGTTTTCCACCCAGTTTCCAAACCATGACATTAGACTGACACCCCTAAATGACTGAACTGTATGCGGCAATGCTGTAATTGACTGAACTGTATGCGGCAATGCTGTTTCAGTCAAGCACGTAGCCCCAGTAAACTGAGATACAACAACATTAGTGTGCTTAGCAAAAACAGGAGGCGATGGAAGTTAAGAGCAGACATGGATATGGCCTTTTAGGAGGGTCATGCACACACACACACACATTCTCGCGCACACACACAAACAGTCACACACACACATGCTTGCACACACAGACACACACACACACACACACACACATGCTCGCGCACACACAAACACAAACACACACACACACACACACACACGCACACATGCACACACACACAAACACACACACACACACACACTCCCCAACTGTTACATTGACTGACTTCACGCTTGGTTGGCGTATGGAGATTAACGAGTGAAAGTAAACAATATATTTCCACACTAATTCCCCCACCCCACTGGGTCCATGGCACATCAGGAAACCCACCTGCCAAGCTCAGACCAATCACAATATGCTTGGTTGGGAGCCCCACACCCCCCAAACGAAAATCTAACATGTATTCTTGGCTAAGTTGTGCACACAGCGGGGAGTTGGGAAAGAGTTTGGAGAACTAAGACACATAAGCATTCATTGACCTTACCATAACTGAAATAATTAAAGGCATTAGTAATTTATTCTGACTTTAAGGCTTGTGGTCATTATCAGTAAGAACTCCAAATGTCAAGTAAATGAGGAGCTGGAGCGGATAGCATCTCTGCCAGCCTCTGGTTTCATTCTGCGTGTCTTAATAATTTTACTTCATCCTTTCTAAAGACTCCATCTAATGTAGAGTATGGCTTTTAAATTCATTCATCCTTTATTTCTCCACAGCCTCCACTCCGATTTTGAAGTGTAGCTGAAGTCTAAGAAATGCATGTCTCAGGAGGGCGTGGTTGGGTCCCGCCCCGGGCTGTGTCGAAGTGTCCCTGAGCAAGACACCTGGCCCCTAAATGCTCCTGACGAGCTGGTTGGTGCCTTGCATGGCAGCCAATCGCCATTGGTGTGTGAGTATGTGTATGACTGGGTGAACGAGAAGCATCAATTGTAAAGCGCTTGGGATAAAGGCGCTATATTTGACAGCAGAATCCCTCCCCCTATTTCGACGCAGACTCAAAACACACCTGTTCAAACTCTACCTTAGTCCCCCCTCCTGATTTACCCCGCCCCCCCCTTCTGATACCCCTATCCCTGTCTAACCCCCCCCCCCCAAAAAAAAAAAAAAAAAAAAAAAAAAAAAATTTGCACTTATGATGACGACTATATGTTTAGAACAGCAGTCCAGGTGTATTTTTCTAGTTCTGGATGTGATGCTTTGACTTGTGGTAGAACCTATGCACTTGTAAGTCGCTTTGGATTAAAAGCGTCTGCCAAATGACTAAAATGTAAATGTAAATGTAAATGTAAATGTATATAAATGCCAACCATTTAATATTGTTTGCATTGCTAATTCCATTTTTTTTTCTCATTTGGAATCGCTGAGATTTTGGCAGTTGACTGCTTGGTGTCAAAGGGTGTGGTGTTACTGGCTGTTGGTTTGAAGGACAGACAGTAGCTGAATGTGAACACATACTGTCACTGTTAAATCTGCTGAATGTGGCTGTAATGTTTAGACACTGTTTAGAATTTGCAATTTGCTATTGAATCTCCTGGCGACAGACGCTGTCAGCGGCAGACGCTGTTAGCGAACGCTGCGTTTAGCGTGATGAACACGCACTAAAACTGGAGATACTGATCAAAGGTAAAAATAAAACCAGTGTCACCGCTAGGTGATTAAGCACCCGCGTCATCATTTATCGGTCTGAACACGTTTTTACGTCTTGAGTTACAGTAGTGTGCTTATCCACTCATTCATCCCTTTCCTGATCCTCTAATTCCTGGTCAGAGTCGCAGGGCATTTGAGCCTCCAGTATCCCAGCAGGCATTGGGGGAAATGGGGGATCAGATTGTTGTTTTATTCATCCGTCCGTTCATTAACCCGTTTATCGCCGGTCAGGGTCATGAGGAGGCTGGGTGCTATCCCAGCATGCATTGGGCAAGGGGCATGAATACACCCTGGACAGGTCGGCAATCAATGTATTATTTTTTTTGTTTTGTTTTTTATTCAACACAACTCCTCTTACAGAGTACGTATGGTTCCTATTTGGGCAGCACAGTGCATAACAGTAGGACGGTCCTATCCTGACCTGCTGCAAAAGAGCTGCAAAAGAGCATGCATGCTCAGTCAACTCAGCCTGTATAAATAAAGATTAAATAAAAAAAGACCCATATGTACTCTTTTGCAATGGGCATTTTAAGGTGTAGCTCCACAAATGTGTATATGCACAGACACGTTAAATGAACACGCATGCACTTTGCTAATATAACTATATTGTTCCTGCATGGGAATCTCATCACCATAAATCCTGCTGATGCTAGACAGAACACTTCTTGGTGATATTTTATCCCGCAGTGGGCTTTTCAACTCCAAACAAGATAATGTGTTTCATAACACTTCAAACTTGATGTGCGAATAAATCCTTGAAAATTGGGCTGCATCTCAGCTGCTGAAATTTCAGGACATTTTAGTTTAGAAGTACAGACTCCAGTAGTGTGTGTGCGTGTGCATGAGTGTGTGTATGTGTGTGTGTGTGTGTGCGTGCATGTGCATGTGCATGTGCATGCGTGCTTGAATGCATGTATGTGTGCGGCATGTGTTTGTGTGTGCGTGTGTGTGAGTATGTGTGTGTGTGCGGGTGTGTGCGTGCGTGCTTGCATGCGTATGTGTGTGTGTTTGTGTGCATGTGTGTGTGTGTGCATACATATGTATGTGCTTATGTATGTGTGTGTGTATGTGTGCGTGCTTGCAGGCATATGTGTGTGTGTTTGTGTGCATGTGTGTGTGTGTGTGCATACATATGTATGTGCGTGTGTATGTGCTTATGTATGTGTGTGTATGTGTACGTGCTTGCATGCGTATTTGTGTGTGTGCGCATGCATGAGTGTGTGCATGCGTGTGCGTGTGTACTTGCATGTGTATGTGTGTTTGTGCATGCGTGTGTGTCTGCGTGTGTGTGCATGCTTGCATGCGTATGTGTGTGCTTGCGTGTGTGCATGTGTATGTGGGTGCATGCATGGGAATATGCTCGTTGGTTATGTTATGAATGAGCGATTGACAGAATGTGTTCAGGGCATGAGACCCAGCATTTCATTTGCAGGAGATACATTGTGTCTGTTGCACTGAAAAAAAAAAAACAGTGAGAACAAATAAATGTGATTTTTTTCTTTCTTATTTTTCAAATAAATACCCAGCATGACAAAATCAGTTTCCCTATATGATTGTCCATCCCGACCACACAGAGAAAGAGGTTTGAGGAGAGGGGGGCGAATTAACACATCATGTTGACACAAAGTGTGCAGTGTGTGTGATGTTACAGCATTGGGACACACACACACTTCCTCGCTCAACAGGAGTAGCGTGTGATTCAAGCTTTTATTTCCTAATCTGCCTCATTGGAGGCAATACGGAGAGTCGGACTGCAACGATTGATGTTAAAGCGCTGAGAAATCAAATACGCTCACAGCGTTCCATCAAACATCTCCAGCATTCAGTCAAAGATTTAATGAATAATGAATGGAATATTTTCCATCGGAATAATTTACAAATATTTTGCGCAACAAATCTAAAAAAGTCACACAACCCAAGTGGGGATTTAATTGGCATATTACCAGGCACCCTGGAAACATCCAATGTCGAAGAGCAAACAGAAATAAAATTAAATGAGACAAAAACAGCATTTCATTAAACAGTTGACTCATTTATACAGTTTGTTTACAAACGTTACCAAGTGAGGCTTCATGTTCTACTGAAGAATTTCTGCTGAAGACAAGTGTGCATGTTCTCCCTGTGTTCATGTGGGCTTCCTCCAGATACACCAAAAGACATGCAGGTCCCAGGACTGGGCTCTACACTGTGGCTGCCCACTGCCCCTCTGTAGCCAGGAGGGGGTAAATGCAGAGGACCCCATGTGGTTTAATACAGTCTATATTACCATACCTATCTTATCTCTCTGAAAATCCTAGGTATGATTCACAGACCATGAATGTACAGCACCATAATTATTCTTCATTTCATTTTTCATTATTGGCATTTGGCAGACACTCTTATCCAGGGCGACATACAGTTGATTAGATTAAGCAGGAGACAATCCTCCCCTGGAGCAATGCAGGGTTAAGGGCCTTGCTCAGGGACCCAACGGCTGTGCGGATCATATTGTGGTTACACCGGGATTAGAACCACCGACCTTGCGTGTCCCAGTCGTTTACCTTAGCCACTACGCTACAGGCCGCCCCCTTCTTACATTCAAAGATAGAAGGACCATCTGGCCACTGACATATTTATCTACACGGTAATGAATTTATGTCTGAACTTATCTCCTGTTTTCTCTGGGCAGTTGTAGAGGAGGTGGGGCCCCTGGGCGGCTGAGTTCACTCACCCTGCTCCGTGGAGGGGGGCCAGAGGGTGGGAGATTGCAGAATCTGACTGGGGCATTCTGGGTAATTAAAGTGTGATTGTCCCGTCGGGTCACCGTGGTAACGGTCTCAGGCGCTGGTGTGGACACGCGACGGCTTCCTCCCGGAGGCGCGTGGAGACGCAGCTGGGCGCAGGTGTCTGCGTGACGGTGGGGGCGGGGGGAGTGAGCGTCTCCCCTGCGTCGCTTGTGAGCCACAGGTGCGCGGTGACAGCGCGAGCATTCCAACTCCACGCGTGTAACACTGACGCCCCTGAGCTCCTGAACAACACTGAACAACAAGACTGCTCTCTCTCTGTGTGCCTGAACAACACTGAACAACACTGAACAACAAGACTGCTCTCTCTGTGTGTCTGAACAACACTGAACAACACTGAACAACAAGACTGCTCTCTCTGTGTGTCTGAACAACACTGAACAACAAGACTGCTCTCTCTGTGTGCCTGAACAACACTGAACAACAAGACTGCTCTCTCTGTGTGCCTGAACAACACTGAGCAACAGGACTGCTCTCTCTGTGTGCCTGAACAACACTGAGCAACAAGACTGCTCTCTCTGTGTGTCTGAACAACTCTGAACAACAAGATTGCTCTCTCTGTGTGCCTGAACAACACTGAACAACAAGACTGCTCTCTGTGTGTGTCTGAACAACACTGAACAACAAGACTGCTCTCTCTGTGTGTCTGAACAACACTGAGCAACAAGACTGCTCTCTCTGTGTGTCTGAACAACACTGAGCAACAAGACTGCTCTCTCTGTGTGTCTGAACAACACTGAACAACAAGACTGCTCTCTCTGTGTGTCTGAACAACACTGAACAACAAGACTGCTCTCTCTGTGTGTCTGAACAACACTGAGCAACAAGACTGCTCTCTCTGTGTGTCTGAACAACACTGAACAACAAGACTGCTCTCTCTGTGTGTCTGAACAACACTGAACAACAAGACTGCTCTCTCTGTGTGCCTGAACAACACTGAACAACAAGGCTGCTCTCTCTCTGTGTGCCTGAACAACACTGAACAACAAGGCTGCTCTCTCTGTGTGCCTGAACAACACTGAACAACACTGAACAACAAGACTGCTCTCTCTGTGTGTCTGAACAACACTGAACAACACTGAACAACAAGACTGCTCTCTCTGTGTGTCTGAACAACACTGAACAACAAGACTGCTCTCTCTGTGTGCCTGAACAACACTGAACAACAAGACTGCTCTCTCTGTGTGCCTGAACAACACTGAGCAACAGGACTGCTCTCTCTGTGTGCCTGAACAACACTGAGCAACAAGACTGCTCTCTCTGTGTGTCTGAACAACTCTGAACAACAAGATTGCTCTCTCTGTGTGCCTGAACAACACTGAACAACAAGACTGCTCTCTGTGTGTGTCTGAACAACACTGAACAACAAGACTGCTCTCTCTGTGTGTCTGAACAACACTGAGCAACAAGACTGCTCTCTCTGTGTGTCTGAACAACACTGAGCAACAAGACTGCTCTCTCTGTGTGTCTGAACAACACTGAACAACAAGACTGCTCTCTCTGTGTGTCTGAACAACACTGAACAACAAGACTGCTCTCTCTGTGTGTCTGAACAACACTGAGCAACAAGACTGCTCTCTCTGTGTGTCTGAACAACACTGAACAACAAGACTGCTCTCTCTGTGTGTCTGAACAACACTGAACAACAAGACTGCTCTCTCTGTGTGCCTGAACAACACTGAACAACAAGGCTGCTCTCTCTCTGTGTGCCTGAACAACACTGAACAACAAGACTGCTCTCTCTGTGTGTCTGAACAACACTGAACAACACTGAACAACAAGACTGCTCTCTCTGTGTGCCTGAACAACACTGAACAACAAGACTGCTCTCTCTGTGTGCCTGAACAACACTGAACAACAAGACTGCTCTCTCTGTGTGCCTGAACAACACTGAGCAACAGGACTGCTCTCTCTGTGTGCCTGAACAACACTGAGCAACAAGACTGCTCTCTCTGTGTGTCTGAACAACTCTGAACAACAAGATTGCTCTCTCTGTGTGCCTGAACAACACTGAACAACAAGACTGCTCTCTGTGTGTGTCTGAACAACACTGAACAACAAGACTGCTCTCTCTGTGTGTCTGAACAACACTGAGCAACAAGACTGCTCTCTCTGTGTGTCTGAACAACACTGAACAACAAGACTGCTCTCTCTGTGTGTCTGAACAACACTGAACAACAAGACTGCTCTCTCTGTGTGTCTGAACAACACTGAGCAACAAGACTGCTCTCTCTGTGTGTCTGAACAACACTGAACAACAAGACTGCTCTCTCTGTGTGTCTGAACAACACTGAGCAACAAGACTGCTCTCTCTGTGTGCCTGAACAACACTGAGCAACAAGACTGCTCTCTCTGTGTGTCTGAACAACACTGAGCAACAAGACTGCTCTCTCTGTGTGCCTGAACAACACTGAGCAACAAGACTGCTCTCTCTGTGTGTCTGAACAACACTGAACAACAAGACTGCTCTCTCTCTCTGTGCCTGAACAACACTGAACAACAAGACTGCTCTCTCTGTGTGCCTGAACAACACGGATTCTGCAGACTGCTCTTTCTGTGTGTGCCTGAACAACACTGATTCTGCAGACTGCTCTCTCTGTGCGCCTGAACAACACTGATTATGTAGACTGCTCTCTCTGTGTGTCTGAACAACACTGATTCCAGAGATTGCTGTCTCTCTGTGTCTGAACCACAGACTGGAGCTGTGTGTTTCAGCATCAGAACCACAGACTGGAGTATCAGCTGTATGCTTCAGCATCAGAACCACAGACTGGAGCTGTGTGTTTCAGCATCAGAACCACAGAATGGAGCTGTGTGTTTCAGCATCAGAACCACAGACTGGAGCTGTATGTTTCAGCATCAGAACCACAGACTGGAGCTGTATGTTTCAGTATCAGAACCACAGACTGGAGCTGTGTGTTTCAGCATCAGAACCACAGACTGGAGTATCAGCTGTATGGTTCAGCATCAGAACCACAGCCTGGAGCTGTGTGTTTCAGCATCAGAACCACAGACTGGAGCTGTGTGTTTCAGCATCAGAACCACAGACTAGAGTATCAGCTGGATGAGAGCAGACGACCTGCTGGGGAGAAAATTGTGTGGGAAACGCTCTCTGTGGCGGTGTGAGGATGCACACAGTGAGCGACATCACGGCAGACAGGCGTTTAGTGAATCTGTGTGAGTGAGAGAGAGAGGGAGGGGGAGAGAGAGAGGGAGAGAGGGAGGGAGAGGAGAGATGGAGAGGGGGAGAGATGGAGAGAGAGATGGAGGGGGAGAGATGGGGAGAGAGAGGGAGGGGGGGAGATGGAGAGAGAGAGGGAGGGGGGGAGATGGAGAGAGAGAGGGAGGGGGAGAGATGGAGAGAGACAGGGAGAGAGGGAGGGAGGAGGAGAGAGGGAGAGAGAGAGAGGGAGGGGGAGAGATGGAGAGAGAAAGAGATGGAGAGAGAGATGGAGGGGAGAGATGGGGAGAGAGAGGGAGGGGGGAGATGGAGAGAGAGAGGGAGGGGGAGAGATGGACAGAGATGGAGGGGGAGAGATGGGGAGAGAGAGGGAGGGGGGGAGATGGAGAGAGAGATGGAGGGGAGAGATGGAGAGAGAGAGGGGGAGAGATGGGGAGAGAGAGGGAGGGGGGGAGATGGAGAGAGAGAGGGAGGGGGAGAGATGGAGAGAGAGAGGGGGAGAGATGGGGAGAGAGAGGGAGGGGGGGAGATGGAGAGAGAGAGGGAGGGGGAGAGATGGAGAGAGAGAGGGGGAGAGATGGAGAGAGGGAGAGAGAGGGGGAGAGATGGGGAGAGAGAGAGGGAGGAGGAGAGATGGGGAGAGAGAGAGAGGGAGAGAGAGGGAGGGGAGCGGGAGAGAGATGCTTGATGGGAAGGAAGGCAAGGTAAAACAAAGTTTTAAATTGTCACAGGAAAGTATACTCTCCAGAATAATTGTGGGATCCAGAACAGGCAACAAGTGAGAGGAACCCAAACAAAGATAGAGAGAACAAGGACAGAAAGTGAAGGAGACATATTGCGGGAGGGATAGAGGGAGAATATAGAGTAATGAATAGTTGATGGGCTGGGAGCTCTTGCTGGGTGTGAAAGTGATCAGTGAGACACAGGAAGTCTGGAGCTGGCTAGCCTCCAAACAATGCACAACTCTGGTGTTACTCTCACTGTGACAGCTTGCTTTTAAACCCTTAAAAACTATATTTACACTCCGAATTTTGTAATAAAACATGCAGATTATGAAAGCCAAGATTTTGTGAAAATGAAATTAAAGTGAAGATGAAATCCTAAAACAGCCAACCGAAAGTCCCGCAGAGTCCCCAGCCAATCAGCCGGCTCCTTCTGCCCGACCAGCTGTGACTGACAGCACTCCAAAAATGCAGCGCTAATTTACCTCTAACAGTGTTTTTTCCCCATCCGACAGGGATTAAACGCACTCCAACAGAATAAAATATACCCTCCAGCAGGTTAGATCTAATACTGAATATTTTACCCAGATGAAAGAAGTGAACAATTTGTCCTTAAGAAACTACATTTGAAGAACAAAGTTGTGCTTTAGTAGAACACATATGCTCCGATTACTCTTGGGTTAAGAAATGTATTTCTTGAATCAATTTGTATTACTCCAACCAAAAACAGAGTAATTGAAACTTTTTCTGTTTGGCTGTGGTCTTTCAGTCACAGAGGTAAGGCTCTGAGCCGATATGAATAGGCGATGCTGGGATGTCAATCAGAGAGGAGAGAGGAGCTGATTGGTGCGTCAGCGGCAGTGACAGCTCTGAGCGGGCGGGGTTTCGGGGGGGCGGGATGGGGGCACGTCTTTCGGGCAGACGTGGCGTGGGGGTGCCAGGCGCGCCCGCCAGGGAGGACTGTCACCTGGGAATCCTCAGAGCTGACGGGGGAGGTGTGCAGAGGAGGAGAAAGGCGACCAGCCCTGGGTCTGACTCACACGGGGAGCTCTGAGGGAGAGACCAGCCCTGGGTCTGACTCACACGGGGAGCTCTGAGGGAGAGACCAGCCCTGGGTCTGACTCACACGGGGAGCTCTGAGGGAGAGACCAGCCCTGGGTCTGACTCACAGCTCTGAGGGAGAGACCAGCCCTGGGTCTGACTCACACGGGGAGGTCTGAGGGAGAGACCAGCCCTGGGTCTGACTCACACGGGGAGCTCTGAGGGAGAGACCAGCCCTGGGTCTGACTCACACGGGGAGGTCTGAGGGAGAGACCAGCCCTGGGTCTGACTCACACGGTGAGCTCTGAGAGAGAGACCAGCCCTGGGTCTGACTCACACGGTGTTCTCTGAGGGAGAGACCAGCCCTGGGTCTGACTCACATGGGGAGCTCTGAGGGAGAGACCAGCCCTGGGTCTGACTCACACAGGGAGCTCTGAGGGAGAGACCAGCCCTGGGTCTGACTCACACGGGGAGGTCTGAGGGAGAGACCAGCCCTGGGTCTGACTCACACGGGGAGGTCTGAGGGAGAGACCAGCCCTGGGTCTGACTCACACGGAGAGCTCTGAGGGAGAGACCAGCCCTGGGTCTGACTCACACGGTGGGCTCTGAGGGAGAGACCAGCCCTGGGTCTGACTCACACGGGGAGCTCTGAGGGAGAGACCAGCCCTGGGTCTGACTCACAGCTCTGAGGGAGAGACCAGCCCTGGGTCTGACTCACACGGGGGAGCTCTGAGGGAGAGACCAGCCCTGGGTCTGACTCACACGGGGAGCTCTGAGGGAGAGACCAGCCCTGGGTCTGACTCACACGGGGAGCTCTGAGGGAGAGACCAGCCCTGGGTCTGACTCACACGGTGAGCTCTGAGGGAGAGACCAGCCCTGGGTCTGACTCACACGGGGAGGTCTGAGGGAGAGACCAGCCCTGGGTCTGACTCACACGGGGAGGTCTGAGGGAGAGACCAGCCCTGGGTCTGACTCACACGGGGAGCTCTGAGGGAGAGACCAGCCCTGGGTCTGACTCACACGGGGAGCTCTGAGGGAGAGACCAGCCCTGGGTCTGACTCACACGGGGAGGTCTGAGGGAGAGACCAGCCCTGGGTCTGACTCACACGGGGAGGTCTGAGGGAGAGACCAGCCCTGGGTCTGACTCACACGGGGAGGTCTGAGGGAGAGACCAGCCCTGGGTCTGACTCACACGGGGAGCTCTGAGGGAGAGACCAGCCCTGGGTCTGACTCACACGGGGAGGTCTGAGGGAGAGACCAGCCCTGGGTCTGACTCACACGGAGAGCTCTGAGGGAGAGACCAGCCCTGGGTCTGACTCACACGGGGAGCTCTGAGGGAGAGACCAGCCCTGGGTCTGACTCACACGGGGAGCTCTGAGGGAGAGACCAGCCCTGGGTCTGACTCACACGGTGTTCTCTGAGGGAGAGACCAGCCCTGGGTCTGACTCACACGGGGAGCTCTGAGGGAGAGACCAGCCCTGGGTCTGACTCACACGGGGAGCTCTGAGGGAGAGACCAGCCCTGGGTCTGACTCACACGGGGAGGTCTGAGGGAGAGACCAGCCCTGGGTCTGACTCACACGGGGAGGTCTGAGGGAGAGACCAGCCCTGGGTCTGACTCACACGGGGAGCTCTGAGTGAGAGACCAGCCCTGGGTCTGACTCACACGGTGAGGTCTGAGGGAGAGACCAGCCCTGGGTCTGACTCACACGGGGAGGTCTGAGGGAGATGACTGCCGCACTCGTTCACACAGAACCAGCATGAAAATACATTCAACACCTGGGGCAGATCATTATTTCAGCTGCATTACCAAAACCCGAAACACAATACGCTTTCAATAGACATATATATATATATAGTATATATACGTATATATATATATATATATATATATATATATATATGTATATATATATATACAGAACATTTTTGGCAACACTTACAGGATATATGGGCAACTATATGCGAACTGTGCAGCTTTTCACAGACGTATTTTGTAGTGTATGCATAAAAATGGCAGTGCAAATCTCTCAATCTGATTGGTTAATGGCGGCGGTAAAATAACAAATACGACTTGTTTACAGTTCTATTTCAATTATCGCTCTGCCAGTTTGGCAGAGCAGAAGAACGTCAGATTCTTACCACTGTTGCATAGCAACCACCTGCTAGCATCATGGAACTTGTCAGGGTGCGAGACAGAGGGACGGGGAAGGCAGGATTTATTCACAGACGGAAGATCCAAAGTGCAATCCAAGAGTTAAAAAACCAAGAAGACGGACCAAACCAGCCAAAGTACAAATACGAAATCCAAAAACACAGACGGTCAAAAGCCGAGCAGGAAAATTTAATTTGGTTTGTGTCTATAACATCTATATTATCATATTTGGTAACTTTTTATAAAAGCAATAACTCAGGCTGAACAACGCCCCTTAGCTGTGATAAAATTACAATAAACCACTGCCTGTCATGAGTTATTGCTTTAGCATTCTATTTCAATGAGGGGAAGCCCTCTAGTTACCAGTGTAATCATGATTTTTTTATTCCCTATTCAGAAGAAATCATCTCTTTTATATTTTCTTTTAGTTTAATTTTCACTAAAAGAAAAGTGATACTGGAAATTATATTTTTAACCTGAAAATCCATGGCCATGGCTTATTTTCTTTGAAGAATGTGAAAAATAACAACAAATCATTGAGTTGTATCTAGTGCAGACTGGTATACACATGCAAATGAACTCAGTGTTCTGTGTTATCGAGAGCAGACAGGTATACACATGCACACACAGTGTTCTGTGTTATCGAGAGCAGACAGGTATACACATGCACACACAGTGTTCTGTGTTATCGAGAGCAGACAGGTATACACATGCACACACAGTGTTCTGTGTTATCGAGAGCAGACAGGTATACACATGCACACACAGTGTTCTGTGTTATCCAGAGCAGACAGGTATGCACATGCACACACAGTGTTCTGTGTTATCGAGAGCAGACAGGTATACACATGCACACACAGTGTTCTGTGTTATCCAGAGCAGACAGGTATACACATGCACACACAGTGTTCTGTGTTATCGAGAGCAGACAGGTATACACATGCACACACAGTGTTCTGTGTTATCGAGAGCAGACAGGTATACACATGCACACACAGTGTTCTGTGTTATCCAGAGCAATAAAGCAATAAACATGAATGTTTAATTTACATTGTTTAATTGATTCATGCTTCATTATCCTGGATTCCTTACATTAATCATGACTTTTTCGCAAAAAACTAATTACGCTATAATTGTTACATGTGATCTAGCAGAGGTAATAATCCCACTGTGATCTCGTAATAATCCCAATAATGTTCCAGGTCAATCTAACCAGGTGTCCAAAAAGTAAACGGAACACAAGGGTTAAAATAGTTAATTATTTGGAATCTACAGCCATGTTTTAAACATGTAACTTTCTGTAAAGTTAATGTTTGTACTGTCTATTAGGGCTATGTCTCCTTTGTTGAATAATTAAGTTGATACATTATTGAAGAGTACTGTAGATTATTTAATATTCCTGTGATAAACCTCAGAAGATTATCGTATCCCCCCAAAAAAAAAACGTACATAATTGATTTGGATTGATTCATTAAGTAGAGGGCAAAGGAGACATGAGGATATTTGACATGGAACATTCATAATTAATGTAAACATCAAGCAGTCAAGCTGTAAATTCCACTGAATAAGCGGATGCTAAAAATGCTAGATCCTCATTAAAATCAATAATTCAAGCTGCCTATTTTCATTTGAGAAATATGGGTAGCAAATGCAGTATCGGCACAGCTAATCCACTCCCAAATTCAGTTTGTAAGTCTTTGTAAAGCCGAATTGTTAGCCCTGTAATGACGTCAAGTAGAGCATTGAAGCTGCCAGTGTTATGATGTCACCATAGACCTACGCAGAGGATGGAAAGCTTTTTTAGGTTTTTTGGTTGATTAAAGGTGTGCCTATATCAGGACACTTGTGAATTATAAACTCAGAAAGCTGAATAAAGGTCCTAAGGCCCTGGAGCTGACATCTCCTGAGGTGATGGAGTTGTCTTTGTTTCAGCCATCTTCTTTCTTCCTGGTGTCACAAGGAAAAGGTTACCAAAATGGCACCGACAGACAAGGCCTTCTTCCGGTATGTTCCATTTCTAATTGGTGAAAGAGATCCTGACGCATGAACAAAACTGGAGGGTGACAGCTTTGTGTGCCACCTCCATGAGCTAGAAAGACCATGATATTCTACCATGAGTTTAGCCAATTTTGGGTGAAGTCATTATTTTTACAATACAAGTACATTTTGTAATAAAGTAAATTCTCATAGTTCCTTTAAAAATGCAGGTATTGCATTAATTATACAGCATTTTACAGATTCAGTTTCCTGTTTTGTCAGACACCAAAGCAGGCAGACTGCATGCATACATACAGATGCCTAAAGAAATTTTTAAAGACCAAAAATACGAACTTGAGGATTCCCACCCAGCTGGAGTATTGTACTCAGTACCTCCCCAGACCAATTCTGCAGCCCTGCCAAATGGGAAAATGTCCCAAAATGCTGAGAATCTTTTCTGACAGCTGAATGTGGGGCACTTCTGCTGGATAAAAATTGCAGAACCTGCTGTCCAATGAAGTTTCCATAGTTTAATTTTTATTATCTTCTAAATTTTATTTCATCACTGCGTACATTGGGAGCTTGGCTCCGGCGGTAAGAGCAGTCTTCTGGCAGTTGGAGGGTTGGCGGTTCAGTCCCGCCTTAGAGTGTGTCGAAGTGTCCTTGAGCAAGACACCTTACCCCCAGTTGCTCCTGACAAGCTGCTTGGTGCCTTGAATAGCTGTTTGTGGGTGAATGCAAAGCACCTAATGCTTTAGATCAAGGCACTATATATAAATGCCATCTGTTTGCCATATGATTTTGCACTGCTAAGAGACATTTCTGAAATATCATAGAAATGGTTGGAATCCTAGTTATAAATATAGGGTTTGAAATGATACCTTTCATTCCTTTTCCTTGAGAAGCCCCAACCCTGAATCTGTAGAGCTACACTATCACCTGAATGTAATGCTATATTTACAGTATATGCCTACCTCACATCAACAATACTAACTACACAACAGAAATGCTGAAATAAATTGATACAAGTTATGTCACGCAGATAAGTGAGATCTGAATTTCAGAGAGACAGAAGCATGCAGTGGCTAGCCCTTCATTCGATGTTGATGTACCCCATCTATTTGATTGAGAACTGTTCTATGTGACGCCATTAACCTGTCATGAATGTGATGTATGTATTTGTTTATCCTGAAATCTGTATTCATATTTCTTTCCCTGTTTCCCGGCTCCCTGGTGTCATGTTGCCATCAGAATTGAAAATAATGGCCCTGCTTTCTGGAAGAGGTGGCTGTCCATATATGTTTCACTGTATTTACGTGGGCGTACAACAAGGCAAAGAAGAGCACATTTCAGGCGCTCAATGACAGCGGCATGCGTACTTAACCTCGTAATGAACAATTCTGAGTACTCCCCAACATATCTAAGCCCCTGACCTGGTCTACCTGCCATGCACCGTGAACCCAATTTAGAGTAACACATGCAGGCTTGTTATAATGGTAAGCCCAGGCTAATGATGACATATTGGCCACAGGTTCTGATTGCTGAAGGTCAGAGTCGCAAGTGCAGGGTGTGACTTTTACCTGATTAAATAACTTGTCATAAACAGAGCAGTGACCACTTTACTTTGCAGTGACTAAGGCAAATATTCTTATTGAGTGAGACTTACTGTAGTGGAGAACATCGGTATTAGTCCCAGAAATAGAAATGTGCTACATCATCATCAAAAGCGCAACATCATCATCGAAGTGCAACATCATCCTCAACAGCGCAACATCATCATCAAAAGTGCAACATTACCATCAAAAGTGCAACATTACCATCAAAAGTGCAACATCATCATCAAAAGTGCAACATTACTATCAAAAGTGCAACATCATCATCAAAAGTGCAACATCATCATCAAAAGTGCAACATTACCATCAAAAGTGCAACATCATCATTGAAGTGCAACATCATCATCAACAGGGCAACATCATCATCAAAAGTGCAACATTACCATCAAAAGTGCAACATCATCATCAAAAGTGCAACATTACCATCAAAAGTGCAACATCATCATCAAAAGTGCAACATCATCATCAAAAGTGTAAGATCATCATCAGAACTGTAAGATCATCATCAGAACTGTAAGATCATCAAGAGGTCATGGAAAAGATATCAATAATCAGGGCTCTCACAGATTGAAACTGGTTGGACCGTGCAGCAGTTACACGGCTTTGTGTGTAGTTCTTCATCAATAGTGATAGTTAACAGTCAAGCTGGTGTACAGCGCTACCGAATAAAGTACCTACTGAATGTACACTCACCGATCACTTTATTAGGAACATTTTTACTTTTTTACACCAACTTATTTAAGCGATTATCTAATCAGCCAATTGGGTGGCAGCAGTGAAATGCATACAATCATTTAGATACAGATCAGGGGCTTCAGTTAATGTTCACAGTAACCATCAGAATGGGGAAAAAATGTGATCTAAGTGACTTTGACCATGGATTGTTTGTTGGCGGCAGACAAGGTGGTTTTAGTATCTCAGCAATTGCTGATCCCGTGGGATTTTCATGCACACTAGTCTCTAGAGTTCGCGGAGAATGGTGCAAAAATCTTTTAAAAATCCAGTGAGCAGCAGTTCTGCAGACAGAAATGCCTTGTTAATGTCAGGGGAGAAGGGCCAGACTGGTCAAAGCTGACAGAAAGGTAACCCCAGATTACCCCCACATTACAACAGGGCTATGCAGAAGGGCATCTCTGAACAAACAACACATCATAAGTGGATAGGCTGCAGCAGTAGCCTAATTAATACCTAATAAAGTGCTCACTGAGTTTATACATTGATAACTATGTGACAAAATACGATTTTGATTTTCGATTTTTATGAATTTGCTGAATTTACATGAGACTGACCCCCATCCTGAACTTACATACCATGCTCCCCACACCTGATGTATTTTTAAAACATATATTCTTATATTGACTAAATCCAATCGTGCCTCACCACTAATGCACAAAGGCAGGAACCACAATCGCCAGCATACCACACAGGCCAAAACCAGCTACTGTCCACCTATTGAAAATGGCTATGCATGAATGAAAAAATGAATGTACCATAAAGATGCAATGGTGTTGTAATAATAATAATAGTAGTAATAATAATAATAATAATAATAATAATAATAAGAAGAAGAAGAAGAAGAAGAAGAAGAAGAAGAAGAAGAAGAAGAAGAAGAAGAAGAAGAAGAAGAAGAAGAATCACCATTGTCATAATCATCATAATCATCGTTATCATAGTAATTGTCATGTAATAATAATTCCCATGTTTCATTCAACGGAAAAAAAAAAGGTCTACAAGCATTAGCATTAGGACCCATTACATTTGCTCACCCCGGTTAATGACTACAGCCGTGCTCCTGGAGCTAGCATCTCCCCTATTGTGTGGCTGACAAGCAGCGACGTGGCTAATGAGATTTCGCTAATGGACCATATATTCCCATAGGTGCTGCGTGAGCCAGTGCCAGGGAACGCGTTTGGTGTGAAGACAGGAAATCGCTTAGCCGTGGGTTTCCTGCTCTAATGAGCTTTGATTCCTTCAATGGAGAGAAGAGAAAAGCCCTCGTGTTTGCATTTTACAGGGCCCATCTGGAGCGCAAAACCAATCTGCTATTTCATAGAATTTATACATTTCGTAAGTGTTCGCTTATTTGTTAATACTCGCTGTGTGGGTGAGGAGGGGAGGTCTCTTTTTCCCCCTCTTGTCATGAAGAGTAAAGACTTAGAAGGAGAAGATATTTTAAAAAAAGCGGCCCAGTTTTGGGATGCATGAACACGTCTCTGACGGCACTGAGAGAGGGACGGGGGCGTGGTTCAGTGCTGTGTTCCTGGGATGCTGTGCATTCAGAACCCCCCTGAGAGACCACACCAGCCCCACTCACAGGCAGGCGAGCAGCTGGGAAATGCTTCCGGACATTTCCATTGCACGCGGACACCGAAGAGAACGATGCGGATTCAAATAAATTATTTTTCAAAAAGATACAAAACTTTATTTCACAGGAGAGCCGTAGAATCAGCAGCGAAGCCATGCCACCCGGAGGTTCTGAAACGTTTTTTTTTTTTTTTTAAAGACCTGAACAACTGTGTGTGAGTGGAGATGGCACATCATTAGCCATGCAAGTCAGGCACCGCTGCACAGCTCTCCTGGTGCTGGTGCTGGGTGAGGCTGGTGTGCCGAAACGTCTCTGCTTCACGTAAAGCCTTTGTTTATGTCTGCTCAGGAGGACAACCTGGCAGCTCTGCAATCACAATCTGCTCGAGTGGCGGCGTCGATCCCTTAAATAAGCTGCAGGTGTGCCTCGCGCCGCCAGCCGTGCCGGGGAGGAGGAGCTGTCCTAACCTGCTGAGACCGGAGCTCAGCGGCGCTCAGTCCCCTAGCGTGCAGGAGAGACTGCGCAAACAGCTGTGGAGGTCACAGTGACACACCGCATGTGATCAGAATGTTCTGCGGGTAACTGAACATTCCGATGCTGATGTCATAATCACAACCGGTGACGGGGAAGCTAAGGTGTTCTAGAACACCAGCTCAGAATGTCGAGAGAACGTTCTGAAACAACCTGCTCGTCAGAGGGATCAAATCACTCAGCGCTGAGAGGTCGCCCCATCCACTTACCTGGAGACATTCATTTTCAAATCCTTCACACAGGAATACCGGTCTGCATATACAGTGCGTGCATTGGCTGTGGTGTGCTCTCGTGCAATAACGAGCAGTAAAAGCCAGCATTTCAGAGATTAAGAATAGCAACAGGCCCCAGGCATTTAACATTCACTATGACCAAAGGCCTAAGAGGTGAAATTAATGCTCAATATCCTTGTGCCATGAATGAAGCGCACGTCCTGTAAAACCTCCAGGTCCCGGACACAAAATTAACAGCTATCCCAGGGACCAAAACTAACTAAGGTTTACCCCATCTGGTTAATGAGACTGTCTAAATATCCCAGAGTGTGACCCCTATATCGTTTTATGAAACGACGTCCGGGATCCATCTGGACACTGAATCTAACAGTGATCCCAGAGCAGCTGCACACCCGGCTTGTGAAACCATCGATATAACCAGCGAGTCAGCCGTGGGCAATGGTGCTGCCCCAAAACAACGTTTCTCAGGCCAAGGCACTGATGGGTTCTAGCTGATACAGACACTCTGGTTCACCAACATACTTCGGCTGTGCTGTATGAGAACACTTTCTCAAACAACACATTACGGAAGTTGGAAATAACCAGGAATACACAGCTTTAACAATCCTAATAATGCAGTAGTTTTCTGCCATTTTACTGACAATGCATGGGCGATATTAGACACTGTGTAATACGAATGGAAAAGGAACACATTACATTAAATTACATTACATTAGACAGACGCTCTTATCCAGAGCGACGTACAGTTGATTAGACTAAGCAGGAGACACATTAAGATCACATTATGGCCAGGCCAGGATTAGAACCACCGACCTTGCGTGTCCCAGTCATTTACCTTAACCACAACTCTACAGGCTGTCCCACCCACTTGAACACAGAGACAAAACTGTGAACCCACAGTTTGTTCAACAAAAGAAGAAACAAAAACTCATTGACATTATGAATCGCATCATCTGGGGAAACTGTTGTGTCCGCGACGGAGTGTATTTGGGGTTTGAGGGAGTGGCTCTTCCTCCAGTGTATTTGGGGTTTGAGGGAGTGGCTCTTCCTCCAGTGTATTTGGGGTTTGAGGGCGTGGCTCTTCCTTCACACACTCGGGGTTTGAGGGAGTGGCTCTTCCTCCAGTGTATTTGGGGTTCGAGGGCGTGTCTCTTCCCCAACACACTCAGGGTTTGAGGGAAGGGCCCTTCCTCCAGTGTGTTTGGGGTTTGCGGGAGTGGCTCTTCCTCCACACACTCGGGGTTTGAGGGAGTGGCTCTTCCTCCACACACTCAGGGTTTGAGGGAGTGGCTCTTCCTCCAGTGTATTTGGGGTTTGAGGGTGTGGCTCTTCCTCCAGTGTATTTGGGGTTTGAGGGCGTGGCTCTTCCCCCACACACTCGGGGTTTGAGGGCATGGCTCTTCCTCCAGTGTGTTTGGGGTTTGAGGGAGTGGCTCTTCCTCCAGTGTATTTGGGGTTTGAGGGCGTGGCTCTTCCTCCAGTGTATTTGGGGTTTGAGGGCGTGGCTCTTCCTCCAGTGTATTTGGGGTTTGAGGGCGTGGCTCTTCCTCCAGTGTATTTGGGGTTTGAGGGAGTGGCTCTTCCTCCACACACTCGGGGTTTGAGGGAGTGGCTCTTCCTCCACACACTCGGGGTTTGAGGGAGTGGCTCTTCCTCCAGTGTATTTGGGGTTTGAGGGAGGGGCTCTTCCTTCACACACTCGGGGTTTGAGGGAGGGGCTCTTCCTCCACACACTCGGGGTTTGAGGGAGTGGCTCTTCCTCCAGTGTATTTGGGGTTTGAGGAAGGGGCTCTTCCTCCACACACTCGGCGCTGGATGATGAAACAGACAGCGGGGTGACAGAGCGTGTCTGAGGCATGGTGAGGCAGAGGCTTGGTGTTCATGTCCGAAATGTGCCACCCCCAGAATAGCAGGACGGCAGAGAGCAGTGGTGTCGTGAGTGTGTGGTCCCTGGGGTGCGTGGGACTCTTCCCCATGAGGAGGTGAGTAATGTGTCCCGCCGAGTGGCTTCCTCATTATCTCCAGGGCTGAGGGGTACACCTTTCTGACTGGAGGTTTTTGGGGGGGCTGGGATTGAAGTTCCTTTCAGGGGAGCCTGAACTCCGCATGCCAGCTTGTTGCTGTGGGAACCGACCCCCCCCCCCCCCCTCCCGGAATGGAAATATCTACACACACAAACACACACACACACACACACACACACACATACACACACAAACACACACACACACATACACACACAAACACACACACACACACAGACATACACACAAACACACTCACACACATATGCATGCACACATACACACACACACACTCACATACACACACACACATACAGAGACACTCACACACACAAACACACACACACCCATACAGACACACACATACACACACATACACACACACACACACACACACAAACAGCAAAAGCTGCTGTTATAATTCTGCTGAGGGTTAAACACAATCGTATCTGCAGATTCAGATTTCCTAGAAGCCCACACTTGTTATGAGTGATATAACAGGAACAACACAATTGATATAAAGTCGTATAACTGTAAAACACATATGGTGTTATTTTATGTAAAATGCTGCAGGGATCTGCCATAATCACACATTAACACTTTGGATGTTGATTTATTTTTCTGGAAATAATTTTACAGAACTGAAAACTGATAATGAGTTTGACTTTGACTTAATAAAAAACAGATAAAAGCGGGAACTACTCAAAGAATACAGATGTATAGCACTTTCCGATAAATGAGAGATGTGGAAACTCATTAAATATAGATGCGCTACCCTGAACGTGTGAATTCTCTAAAGGAAACATTTGCATTTTCCATGAAATGTTAAATCCTACCTGTCGAGAGACTGCAAATGGAAATGAGCTGTTAGCTCAACCTGCTACAATGCGCCCCTTCCCCCTGGCGATTAACGCATCTGTGTGCTACACGCTGTCTGATTAACCCTTGTGGAGTCTTCACATTATGCATTCTCCCCTTGACCTCAGGGTCAAAAATGACCCGCCTTCACTGAACCCCTAAAATGAAGCAGCTTAATTGTATTTTAAACCCCAAATCTATTTTGCATGAAGAAACAACCTATCACTCATCATAAACTTTGTCATCAAATTTCAAGTTGAAAAAAGATAATTTAGGGGGTTTTCTCTGCTGTTAAACATAGTGGCGGCTCATTTTAGAACCTGAACACAAGGGTTAAGGTGTGAGGTCACGATTACATGCCGTATGCGATTAGGATGTTATATTAAATAAATACAAACAAAAAATAAATAACTGGTCAAAATAACCATCATATCTCCAGCTGTTCATTGTGTTCTTCACCTGTACCCTGCTTCCGTGTTGAAGTTAGATCGTCTACGGTTGTGACAACACACAAATACATTTGTCAAAATGCGCTGATTTAAGAGGTGTGACGAAGCGTCATGTCCGTGGGAGACTGATACTTTATTCACAGTTATTATTTATGTATCAAACTGGGGATTGAGTTCTTTAATCACAAAAGTTTAAAAAAAGTGCTTTGAAATAATCCACACAAAAAAAAGGGTTTATCCAAAAACAACAAGGGTGTTAATTACATGGTCTTTAATTATACTGCTGGGGTTTTTTTTTATATACATTTTTCAGTTTATTAAGTTTAACTGCAGGCGGCACAGATGGTGCAGTGGGTAGCACTGCCGCCTCACAGCAAGGAGGTCCTGGGTTCGAATCCCCGTCGGCCGGGGCCTCTCTGTGCGGAGTTTGCATGTTCTCCCCGTGTCTGCGTGGGTTTCCTCCGGGAACTCCGGTTTCCTCCCACAGTCCAAAGACATGCAGGTTAGGCGGATTGGAGAGTCTAAATTGCCCATAGGTATGAGTGTGTTAGTGAATGGTGTGTGTGCCCTGTGATGGACTGGCGACCTGTCCCGGGTGTATTCCTGCCTTTCGCCCAATGTATGCTGGGATAGGCTCCAGCCCCCCTGCGACCCTGTTCAGGATAAGCGGGTTAAGATAATGGATGGATGGATGGAAGTTTAACTGAAAACACTTTCCTGGGGTTGTTTAAATTTTGCTCATCGTGGGGTAATTTTAGGCATTTTCACAGCTGCGTAGTGAAAACACGGCTTCTGGGTCCTTCTGGCTCAACGTGTTCCTGTCCTCATCGTCAATACATCAGCAGTCCTTCCAGCCCCATTGGGGAGACCTTGGACTCATTCCAATCGCTTATTTTTCTCCTATTTTTTTTTTTCCTTGCCCCTGATGCAGAAATTGAGGACTTTCCAACCCGTGAAATGTTCCGGACAGAAGTTTGAAACTCCCAATCTTTCCTTGGAGCAAGAAAACGTCTACACATCCTTTGCGGAAGTATTTTCTCGGAAAAGCCTGACGTATAAATTATCAACCGGTGGATCCCAATCTGCCACGTCTGTAACTGACGTTGCTTTGAACTGATGTTTGAATGAGCAAGGACGTATGACATTCCATTTTCTTAACTGTCATTCTCCATTTCCCCGGCTTCATTGACTTTTCAAGCCACTTTTTTTCTTGCCTCTCCCAGTGGGTGGAGCAAGAAATTGAACAAAGAAGATAAAATTAAGAGACATTCGACATTGCCTGAGGTGGTAAGAGCAGTCGTCTGGCAGCCGGAGGGTTGCTGGCTTGATCCCGCCCTGACACCTAACCCCCAAATGCTCCTGATGTGCTGGTTGGCGCCTTGCATGGCAGCCAATCTGCATTGGTGTGTGGATGAGAAGCATCAATTGTACAGCGCTTTGTCTAAGGCGCTATATAAACGCCAACCATTTAGCATTCATGGCCTCGAGTTCACCCGTCACCCTGATATACTGTTGCACTGCTGAGTGGCTTAGCTTCAGATCAATGGGGATCTAATTACAGGAGATCTCTCTGGTACTAATTTATCTGATATTCATTTTCAAACCCTGTGGCCAAATTGTGTTACTAAATGTTGGGAAAGGTGGTAAAGAATGAGAACATGCACGCACACACACACACACACACACACACACACACACCATGTAAAGCATGACTAACCGGATCTTTGTATCTTTGCAAGATATTCTAGCACTCAGGATATACTTCTTTTAATGTATTTTTTTCTCTCGTGGCTCTTGAAGAACAAATATGAAGAGTGAACTTGGATGGATCTGGTTAACATCCCGCTGCACCCATAAGCTGCAGGTGAAAGGCTGGGAATTGTGTCAGTCCCTCTGGGCCTGGGTCAGACCATACAGAGATTAACCCTCCGGAAAAAAAAAGAAAGTAGATATCTGAGCTCTCTTTGAAACGCTCTGCGAATCCCCCTTCGGGTCCAGTGGCATGCGACTCTTTTTTCTCCTGACATTTTTCGACACCCCTCTCCGCGGTGTCAGGCTGTCAGAGCCGGGAGTCGCGGCCGGCGCTCGTGACAGAGTCGAACCCGTTCCACCGCCGGCGCAGGAGCGTGTTACCCTGGCTTTCACACACCTGTCAGACTCGTGACGAACCGCGTCACTTTACAGACTGCACTCTCTCCCGGGGAGAAAGGAAGGGCATTGTTAGTTATTTATTTTCATGTTTTTTTTGTTTTTTTTTTACTTGCTTTTTCATGTCTCACAATTTTTTGTCAGTCCGTTAAATGACACCAGAGACGTACGCAGACCGCTCTGGAAGCAGAGGACTGTGGGATATGGCGGCCTTCAAAACAAACATTTTCGGGAGTCGCGCGTCGGCTGCCCTGAAAGCAGACGACTGTGAGAAATGTCTGCATTTAAAACAGACTCT
Organism: Conger conger; assembly: GCF_963514075.1. Classification (NCBI taxonomy): domain Eukaryota; kingdom Metazoa; phylum Chordata; class Actinopteri; order Anguilliformes; family Congridae; genus Conger; species Conger conger. Next base: position 73,874,428 of record NC_083763.1, on the reverse strand, counting down.
CACCGATGATCCACATCTCGTGTACCCTGGACATAGTGCACTATGAGATATGTCTGCTTTTTTTTTGTGTGTGTCTGTGTATTTGCATGTGTGCTTGTGAATATGTGAGTGTTTGTTTGTGTGTATCTGTGTGTGAGTGTGTGTGTGTGTGTATCTGTGTGTGTGAGTGTGTGTTTATGTGTGTTTATGTGTGTGTGTATCTGTGTGTTTGTGTCTGTGTTTATGTGTGTGCGTGTGTGTTTGTGTGTGTGTGTGAGTGTTTGTGTGTGTGCGCTTGTGTGTTTATGTGTGTGCGTGTGTGTTTGTGTGTGCATGAGTGTGTGTGTATATCTGTGTGTGTGAGTGTGTGTGTGTGTGTGTGCGTGTGTGTTTGTGCGTGTGAGTGTTTGTGTGTGGATATGTGCGTGAGTGTGTGTGTGTGTGTGTGTGTGTGTGAGTGTGTGTGTGTGTGTGTGTGTGTGTGTGTGCGTGTGTGTTTGTGCGTGTGAGTGTTTGTGTGTGGATCTGTGTGTGAGTGTGTGTGTGTGTGTGAGTGTGTGTGTGTGATTGTGTGTGTGTGTGTGTGTGTGATTGTGTGTGTGTGTGTGTGTGTGTGTGAGTGTGTGTGATTGTGTGATTGTGTGTGTGTGTGTGTGTGTGTGTGTGTGATTGTGTGTGTGTGTGTGTGTGTGTGTGTGTGTGTGATTGTGTGTGTGTGTGTGTGTGTGTGTGTGTGATTGTGTGTGTGTGATTGTGTGTGATTGTGTGTGTGTGTCTGTATCCCACAGCTGCAGAGACTCCACAGAGCTCTCTGACAGTCCCAGTGAGAGAGGAGAGAGAGGAGCCCAGCATACTAATGAGGGGCTGGGATAAACAGCATGGCGGCCACACCGCCTGCCCAACACCACCTGCACACCTGTGCATTCCTGTTACCCTGTCCAGTGCTCTCTAACCCTCTGCAGCCGCCCAGGAACCAGGCCAGCGCCGGAGAGCCTTAACATGCCGAGACCCCACTCCCCCAGTCCCAATATCTGCTCTGTCTCCTCCCCTGCGACAGGGACACTGTGCCTTTATCACTTAGGACCTTAATGCCACAATCCAAGTGCAATATCTTTCTTCTGACCACCTTTTATTTATCGCTGTTATTCTGTTCTTTTGTAAGCTCGATTTTGATTCTATTTTATTGTGTTTGGTTATTGTGTATTGAGAGAGATACATTTGAGCAACACATCTCACTGCCATGATGCCATCACATGTATGTGATCACTAAAACTTGACTGATTGATCAAAGAGCACCACTCCGGAATCCAACACTCCGGAATCCGACAGCCCAGAAACAGAACATGGGTAACTGAATAAATAATAATAATAAATAAATCTCCATCTGTCAATCGAGCTACAGCATTCTGACTGCTCCTGTGATGTCACAATGGCCTACAGGAGAACTCTGACAGGACTGTTTTCTGATTGGCTCACAAGGCCGATGCCTTGGCACGTAGGTATGCACAAGCTACAGTCAAAATGGTGGCTGCTTTGCAGCCAGCACAGAAGGTGAATCGCAATCCAAAGAAAGACAAAACACTGACTACCGGCTGGCTGGGTTTTCGGGAGGGTGTACACCTCTTACTGCTGGATTCCCACTGCAAATGAGGAGTTAGCAGTGTGTGATGTCACAGTGCCCGATCTTGAATCAAGATGGGCTTCAGATACATTATTCTGACATAAAAAAAACACAATAAAATACGTGCATTTTCTTAAAACCGCCGCCATCACTGTTGCTACTCCTGTGGCAAAGCTTTCCTTGACTTTCCTTTGTCGACTGACAGACAGAATGATTTCAAATTATGAAAATTCATCTTCAAAGGGTCTATTTTTGTCAAAAGGAAATAAATAGCAGCCCAGACTCGTCCCTGGTTAGTTCTGAGGAGGACCTAAATGGCTGATGGAAGCGTGGTTCCCTTTGATGTTGCTGCAGTCTCACAGTGCCAGAGGATCAGGGGGACCTGAACGCGGGGAGCTGGCGGGATCATTATCACCTGGAAAAACGTGCGTGTGTGTCACCGGATCTGGCTACGGAGAGGAGCTGATGTTTTAATTAACCGAGTTTGACACTTTTTAAACTTATTTTTCTTCCTGTTCTAGTCCTACCTCCCACTCATCTTCCACTGTGGAGGGCCACACGTACAGTACCGTAGCTGCTTCGGTGTAGAATCGCCTCTATGGTGTTCGTCTAAAACAGGGGAGCCCAATCATGTGCCTTGGAGGGCCGAGAATATGCTGGATTCCATTTCAACCAATCACGGCACCAGCTGACTCCACTAATTGACAGAGTGGAGAGAACAGATCAGTGGAATCAGCCGGTGTGGTGATTGGTTGGAATGAAGACTTGCATAATTGCCGTACCCCTGGTTAAAAGGCTGAACTACACTGACAGTGTGCTTAGCTGGAGTTTAAACCCGGTACTGCATTACAACTGGAATAGCTAATCCTTATTTCACATATTGTATTCCAGTTGTAATGCCGTTCTGTGGTATAGCGGATTAAACTCGCAAGCTGACATTATTGTTTTTTATTATAATTTATTATTATTGTTATCATTATTATTATTCTTAGAGAGTCCATAGTGTATTTCCTTTATTAAAGAGCTTTAACACTGCACAGCTATAGAGTGAAACATGCTTTTCGTAGCACCGGTGGTCCAGTAAATCTCTAAGGTCAAGGCACCATCGCTGGGGATTTAACAGCCGACGCTGCCCTGAAATGCACAAGAGCCCATTCGTTTTCACTTTGCCAGAGTCCCAGATTTACCTGTCAATGAGACAGGCTTCGCCCTCACAGGGCAGCCATCCTATTAGCTTCAGGTGTGAGGTCTCTGCAGCCGATCAGCGGGGGTCTGACCGCGGTGCACGTCAGCCTGCTCAATCCCCCCCCAACACCTCCGTGTCTCACGCCTGTGCGCACGGCAGTCTGGCTCACGATTTGGCTTAACCCTTCGAAGGGGAGTCGCCTTTCTGGAGTTTTTTAACTCTAAGTCAGTGTTCTAGAACTCAAGAACTGCTAGAACGGCTTTCGCTCGTCAGAATGCGCTTACTGACTGTTCAGTTGCGGTAAACACATTCTAATCGCATGACTGTGATCTCACAGACAGCTTACAGGGTTAAAGGGCATTCCCTGTCAAAAGGCTAAGGGCTTATCAGCCCCTTGCTGCAGAATGGTCCACCTCATTGGTAAACGCTTCAAATGTAAAACTATGCCACCTTTTGCCCAGTGGCTACACTGCTTGACAGAAACCTGGTAGCCACAAGACAAGCAGTGCAGCTGTTAGCCCCACATTGCTCCGGGTGGGATTTTCCCCAGCGTAGTCTAATCAACTGTAAGTCCCTTTGGATCGACGCCTTAGCTAAATAACTGTATTCATTCATCTGTCTCATACGTTGGCAGATACCACCTGCCATGTACCTCTGTGTGCACACAAATTAAATAAAAATTGTCAACTTGAAAATTATTTTTTTCTTCTGAAGTATTTGAGTGCACGTCTGAGTGCACGTGTCTCTCCGCAGGAAGTGAGCCCAGCTGCGTCCTGAGCATGCTCAGATCAGACGTGATCATCCTTTGACTTGAGGGGAAGGGAGTCAGTAAGAGTGTTCAAGGGAAAACATTCAATTGTCCTCAGCTTTGATTCACAGCAAAATTAAAAAGTATTAGTCTTTGTCTCTTCTGCCAAAAACAATTTTCAGCACTGCAGAACTTTCTTTTTTTTTTTTTTCAATGTGCTGAAAAAAAAAACTGAATATAAGAACTCGCATAAAATTTTAAGTTGCCAGTGTTCATTCAATCCAGAGCGGGTTTCATTAACTTCATTAATTAATGAATTAATGCGGGAGAATCTAGAAAACTCCTCCCCTGCACTTGCTCTCAGGAACAGCTTCCAGAGAGATAACCCAGGAGTACAGCGTGACTGTACAGAAAGGGGCCTGGGGGAGCCCTGTCGAGACGGGGGAATCTGGACACGCATTATAGAGTGCGTGGAAATTAACCCCTCTCATTCACACACGCACATTCACACCCCGACATCGATAGGCTGCCATGCAAGGCACTGACCAGCTTGTTGGGAGCAATTGGGGGTTAGGTGTCTTGCTCAGACACACCCAGAGCAGGGGACTGGTCCAGAAACTCTCCAGCAACTGCCAGAAGACCACTCTTACCTCCTGAGCTGTTATGCAATGAAAAGCTTCAAATAAAAGCATGTGGAATAACTATATTAATATGAATGGTAAATGGCAGGCATTTATATAGCACCTTTATCCAAAGCACTGTGCAACTGTTGCTTCTCCATTCACCCATTCATACACACACTCACACACCGACTGGCTGCCATGCAAGGCCCCAACCAGCTCGTCAGGAGCATTTGGGGGTTAGGTGTCTTGCTCAGGGACACTTCGACACAGCCCGGGCGGGGGATCGAACCGGCAACCCTCCGACCGTCGGACGACTGCTCTTACTGCCTGAGCCATGTCGCCCCCGAATATTATAATTTGCATTATTTCAGCCTTCCTCTCTATGCCAGACGGACATTCCGCCTTCCCTCACTACCCCTCCGCCCCCACTCTGGCAGCTCCAGACGGCTCTGTTCGAGCTCTTTAACCGAGTTCCAGGGCTTTTGGTGCAGGAGTGTTCGGGCTGTGATTGAGTTTCACTCAGCCCAAACAGACGTCTTTCCAATTTAAACTGCATCCGAAAAACCTAAAAGGAGGTTTGAAGGATTTGGGACGGGGGAAAGAAAAACACAATGTTGCGAGTTAAGCTAGCGAATAATATCCTCACACACTCCTGATCGTCTTTATCACTGGGCTACAACATCAGGGCTGCTTAAGGGATTACTCTACTGTCCGTATGCTCTGTGGTTTGTATCCACACTTGGCTGCATCACTGGAATACCTAACCAGTCATATTTACTGTGATTTGAATCCGTACAGGGATGGATCACTAGAATATGTCACTGGTCATATTTGCTGTGATTTGTATCTGTACAGGGATGGATCGCTAGAATATGTCACTGGTCATATTCGCTGTGATTTGTATCTGAACAGGGATGGATCACTAGAATATGTCACTGGTCATATTCGCTGTGATTTGTATCTGTACAGGGATAGATCACTAGGATATGTCACTGGTCATATTCGCTGTGATTTGTATCTGTACAGGGATGGATCACTAGAATATGTCACATCACTAGTCTTGCCCCTGACCGCCTCCTGATAACCCCGATCCCCAAATGAGACCAAAAACAGGCCCAAGAGTAAGGAATGATGTTTAATAAAAAAATTGAATTTCCTGCTTGAAATGGCATCAATTATGCTGCAGCACAAGTGCCTTCATAAGGGGTTCAAAAAAGGGTATAAAAAAAACAACATGGATCTCACAGCGCACATTATCTAAAAGAGCTACTTTCTGCGTCCCTCCGCTGCACAGGAATAATTATTTCAGAAATAATTGTTCAATTAATTTACGTATTACAGGATAATAATATCACTTGACGCTCAAATAAATGTCAAATGCAAGCGGTTTGAAGCTCTTGACTTCAACCGGGCTGAAAATCAATGTAAAGCCAAATGGAATGTGTTAACAGGCGAAAGCCGGCTGTGTTAATGACAATCTTGGAGTTAATTCCCGTCAGGGTCCCTTCTGAGCACAGAGGCTGGTCGTTGTTAGTGCTCATTGTACCTGAAGCCCATAAATCGACAGGAATTACGGGTAGGGACTGCTCACCGCGAGCATTCACGCAGAACAGATCGGCACGGAAATGCCAAGCCCTCTTCGCCAGTAGCCAAGAGTCTTTCTTTCTTCAGGCAAAAAAAAATAGCATTTTAAAGGTACAATAGGTAATTTCGGTCTTCCGATGGTCAATAGAGGCAATTGCATCAACAAACACGCTCAAACCACAACACTGTTTATCCCTCCCCTCTTCTCTGTGAACGCGCTGACGTTGAAACGCCATTGGCTGTGGCGATTAGAACCAATTTTCAACCAATGAGCTCCAATTACTGTGTCAGGCCATCAACTGCATATTTGTTTAAGGACTATAAACACGGGCAGAGGGTGAGTCAACATGTCAGAGAGCCTTTTTCAATGATGGGAAGGGATTTACAAAAGCCTTGTAACAATGTTTTAACACAAAAATCTTACCTATTGTACCTTCAAAATGCAGATGAAACATTTATTTATTATATTTATTTATTATAATATATATATTTTAAATTTATTTAAAATCTGATGTGTAGTTTTGGTGATGAGTAAGATCCATCTTTGCGGATGAAAGTACTGTATCGATCGCACTGATGTCGGTGTGCACCTGTGCGCCAGGCAGACGTATGCAGCGCTCTGTGAACTCCCAGGCTGTGGCGGCCATCTTATACCAGCGAAGCGAGAGTAACATCAGAGTTCAGGTCAGAGGTCACTCTTCTGTCCCGGCCACAGTTAGCAGTTAGACCTGAGGCCCCGACTCGTCTCTATGACGCGCAGAATTCAGGAGATCGGTGCTAATCCCGCCAGCCAATCGTGTGTGGACACAGCGTGGCGCCTGTGTGCAGCGTGCCTCAGGGGAGATAAAGTGTTGGTTTATGTGTCTGATGTCAGTCGCTGAAGGTCACAGACAGAGGGAGCTCACAGTAAAATGTTCAGTGTTAAATAAACTTACCCCCTACGTACAGTTCCCCCTGGACTCTGTTTCAGCTGAATTAACACTGGCCTTTTTACTGTGCTGAAACTTTCATCTCAATTAAAATCTTTCCAATTTGTTCCCCGTCTCTCTTTTAGACTAAAAGTAAATTTAAAGGTGAAAACATAAGCAAGCACACAAACACACACACACACACACACCCACCGGCAGACGTACAGCGACACACTTGCACACATATACATACACAGGTACACACACACCCACAGGTAGAGGTGCACACACACACACACACACACAGGTAGACACACACACACACACACACACACACACACCCACCGGCAGACGTACAGCGACACACTTGCACACATATACATACACAGGTACACACACACCCACAGGTAGACGTGCACACACACACACACACATAGGCAGACATACACACACACACACTCACAGGTAGACGCACACACACACACATAGGCAGACGTACAGAGACACACACACACACACACACACACACTTATAGGCATACATACACACACACACACTCACTCACAGGTAGATGCACACACACACACATAGGCAGATGTACACACACACACACACACACACACACACACTGCTTGTTAAAAGCTGCAGCACAGTGTAGAGTACTCTAACATTTTAATTACTCTGGAAGGCCAGCAGCATCGCCTGCTCTGTTCGGCATTAACGAGACCCTCTCTGCTTTATTGGACGGGGTTGGATGGCAGCGTTATGAATGTTATCAATCAGCCTGGGTCTCTGAAACACACCGCTCTCCAAACAGCAAACAGCGGATTAAAACCCTCACACTGCCCGGCTCCGGGTTATGGATCGTTTGCTTGTGAAAAGAACATTACCAGCGTCGTCTCTACATTCCAGCTTCACCTCGGAAATTGCGAGGCTGTCGCGCAAACCGTTTCACCTCTGCGTGGGAAGGAAATGACTCACAGAACTTGTACCGGTGACAATCGCTGGCTTGCTGCAAAGTCTGACAACTGTTTTTTTTTTTTTTTTACTGTTTACACACTAGAACTGGCGTTATGAACCCAATGTACAAAACTTGGGGCCATCAACTCTCAACAATTGGCACACGGGGCTAGAACCGCAGTATGCGTGTGATCTACTGGAGCTGCTCAAGGATGCGCTTCTGTCCTTAATGCATATGCATCGGTCGCTTGCGCAAATAAAGATAAATTATAAGTGTGGCTGATTATGTAACTTTTCTACGCAATTAACGATGGTCGAATTGCGCATGAAGACAGAGACACCGATCTAGGCTTCGAAGATCCACTGAAATAATATTCGCAACAAGCATCACACGATTTCAACCCCCAGAGCAATACATAATCAAACAGAAGGTATGAGTGTGTGTGTGTGTGTGTGTGTGTGTGCGCGCGCGTGTGCCGTAAAGGAACACATAATGAAACAATAGCAGATTTTTCTGAAATATGTAAATGTATTATTGGAAACACGGTGAACTGGAATTTTGTATGACTGCTGGTCTGATAATCCTTTTGTCGAACCTCTTTGCAAAACATGTCGAAATCCTCTTATGCCGAGATACATCCAATTATCTCTTCCTTTTGTGCCTCCATCAAACGGCTTTGTTTCCAGTGCTAAAGTCATTTTCCGCTTGGCCAGCAGCAGTGTAATATGGGAATATTTAATAAATCGCAATTAATTTTCTGAAACAAAATTTAAACGGAATCCATGCGGCAATGAGGATGTCTGAGACTTGAATTGCATGATGCGGATCAGTGAACATGACGATTGCAGTTTAAACAGGCTTTTGAGTCGTGACACGGCGACTAGACAATGTGCTCTTACACAGCAAAAATCATTCGAGTGGATTGAACTCGGATAGAGTACACGCAGTTACTACTGGACTCATATAAACACTTGACTGAAATATCAGTATCAACACAAATATATAGGTTTTTTATTGCGTATTGTGATTGTCTACTAAGTAATGGATGATGGCCTTAGGTGGGGCTGTGCATTGTGCGGTTTGAATGCCCGACACGGTGTTAGTACATTTCTGTCCTCAAAGGGCACTGCAAACCGCACAGCCCCGGGGTCATTATCCTGCTTAAGCACTGGCATACCAGCAAAAAGCATAATTACACTCAAAACATTCGTTTCAAAATACGTGATTAACCAAATATTAATTAAGTAGGGTATATCAGGAAATATTCCAAGCCTTAGCACTTAGCAACGAATGCGTTGTTCTACAGGCGAACTTTGACATCGCTGATGTTACATTAAAACTCAGTCTGCCTTCAGGTCAAAATGGTCTCACAGCATGTTTTCCATCATGGATAGCTAGCTAGCCAACTATTAAATTATATTCAAAACAGAGGCTAAACTGCATATTTAATCGCTCTGAAAATACAGGAAAAAAATTGTCCCGTATTTGTGCAACACAGAACGCATCTTTTAGTTTCCAATTACGGATGATTCTGTATTTCGCGAGTAGGTTGGCATTCCTAAATCAAGCGAGACTATCAACTCTGCAGTCATTCATGGACAACAAGCTGACTGTGCTTGAGTTGGCAGTGGCTGGACTCATCCCTTCAGACCGTTGCAAGTTGCAATATCGTAACAGTTGGCTAGCGAACAATTTACGACAAAAAAGGAGAAAACATTATTTATTAGTATATTTATTCAATATAGTTTGTGCGCTCAATTGTTTACTTGTTTGTTTGTCAACGTTTTGTTTTCTCGAGTCGGACCATTGAAGCATATTGCTTTACAACAGTGATTGAGCTTTTGTCTGTACTGCTTCATAGCTGTGCGTTTATGGAAAAGTAAAGTAAGCTACCCCAGCCAGAGTGTAGTATGTTATTCAGCCACGCTATTGTACAAGCCATGGTGATGGCAACTAAAATAACTTGCTCCAAAACAGCACGGTGAATTATACGAATGCATTTAACATGCCATTTTCAAAATAATATTCATGAAGTTTTATCCACGCATCATTTTTCATGCACGATATGCAGAAAAACTACATTGCTGCCTTTTTTTCAAGCTACAGTTACGAACTGTAAGATTCCATGAGGAAAGCTGGAGCAAATTATTTGAAACAATTCAATTAGTGAGTTTTATTTTGAAAGAAATACACTTATTTTACCATCCTAAATAAATTGCACTAATGGGACAGTGGTGTTTTTGAGTGTGTGCATTATTGAGCTAAATATTAAACATCATGTTGGCACATAGATTTATGCTTCGATACAATAGCTTCATTTGGGTTTGTGAAGGAACTGCTTATGTTTGCTTATGGCCAAAATGATGTCGGCATGATGACAAATAAAGACAAACGATGAACGGAACGCAGGACACGTGACAGATGAATGAGGCCGGACTACTGTGCAGAACGCTAAGACAAATTGATGTCATTTCCGCAATGGGGCATCTGCTCAATCAACCGATTTATTCATTTATTTTTATAGCAGCATAGGGCAACAGCTGATAACAGCACAGTCCTGAGCCTGCATAAGGTTTGTCTTAAAATTCCATAGCTATGCATTTATTTATTTATTTGTGTATTTATTTATTTCTATGTATGTTTATTTATTAGGTTATTTATTTTATATAGGTTGTGTGCTCGATTGTTTACTTGTTTATTTGTTTGTTGATTGATTGATTGATTGATTGATTGATGCAAACTGTGGACAAGTCAATACTATGAAAGAGGGTAGCTAGGTGAATATTGTGCTTGATTTAATTTAATTTAATTTAATTTTATCGTGGGTACTTGATGTGTCCCTGAGCAAGAAACCTAATCCCTAAATGCTCCTGACAATCTGGTTGGTGCCTTGCATGGCAGCCAATCACCTTTGGTGTGTGAGTGTGTGCATGAATGGGTGAATAAGAAGCATCATTTGCACAGCGCTTTGGATAAAGCCGCTATATAAAAGCCAAGTCAGATTGTGACTAGGGCGGCACAGTTGGTACAGTGGGTAGCACTGCTGCCTCACAGCAAGGAGGTCCTGGGTTTGAATCCCGGTTGGCCGGGGCCTCTCTGTGTGGAGTTTGCGTGGGTTTTCTCCAGGTACCCCAGTTTCCTCCCACAGTCCAAAGACATGCAGGTTAGTCTAAATTGCCTGTGGGTATGAGTGTGTGAGTGAATGGTGTGTGTGCCCTGTAATGGACTGGCGACCTGTCCAGGGTGTATTCCTGCCTTTCACCCAATGTATGCTGGGATAGGCTCCAGCCCCCCTGTGACCCTGTTCAGAATAAGTGGGTTAAGATAATGGATGGATGGATGGATGGAGGTTGTGACTACTGTTCTGGCTCTGATGCCCTCTAGTGGAGAAGCTAAGGGAGGGAGCTCTGTTAATAAGGTTCAGGATTGTTCCTTGAACTGATGCATATCACACCAAAATAAGGTGATTCTGGTCATACATGCTCACATTTACATTTCTCTGATGATAATGCAATTAAGTTGTTCCGAAAATAACAGCACAATGCATAGAGTACAAAGGAGTCCAATAGCACTGAATATTTTATTGTGTATAGTTTGGTCATTTTAAATTTTCAGTGGAATGGTCTGACACGTTGTCCAGGGAGACTTCGTTCTTTTTGGGGTTTTTTTCTGCTTGCTTCCCTTACTGACACATCTAATGTCATGTCATCTCTTCAAAACCTCAGTGTGCCGACCGAACTGATAGCATCACAGACGCCATGGAGAAGCATGCAGTCGTATCAGGCAATTGGTTCCACACAATTTTTGCTATTATAGATTCGGCATATCTGACAATCGATCAGTGACGTTCAACCCATTCCAAAAGCACTTCCAGGACTTCCTTATCATTGGGTTGGGAAATTTTTTTGTTTTTTGAAAAATTCAGAAAAATTCAGGAAAAAAAAAAGATAATTGCATTCATCTGATGTAGATTACGCAGGCGTCTGGCAGCCTATGAACCACCTCCTCATAACTCAAACAGATTGAGACACACATTAAAGCTCCATCCCCCTGCCATTTGTTCATAAGACACTGGCGCAGCCTCAACGCAACACTAATCACCAAACTGTTAGATGGAGCTGTCCCAGTTTAGCTGCAGTGCCCTACGAAAGTATGGCAGGGTGGGAATTTGTTTGACTTTGTTGACACCTGGTTTTGAGATCACCATAGAAACACCGTACTGTCTTTGCTTTATTACCAAAATAACAAGTTTCACTTCACCATTAACATGCTTTTCGCTGAGACTTAACGCAAAAAGCAAACAGCCAAAGACATATGGATTGAACACACACACACACAACCGCACACACACGCACAAATGCACACATGCACACACACACACACACACATGCTTATAATGGCAACATGCACCGTGGGTATCATCAGCTAAGCTAATACATGCTCCGTCTTAGTGCTGAGCCCATGAGCTGTTGAACGTTCCGTATTGAAAATGCTCATTATTATTCCAATTCAACTTTATCTTCCTTTTCCCTGAGCCGTTAAATTCGACATCTGATCCTTCCCCCCCATAAGTGGCATCTGGTATGGTGTCATCCGGCGCAACCGCGCCTGGGTCTCGCTGAGAATGCGTGTGTGGGTCGTAATTTAACACTCTTTCAGTGTGATGACGTGGCCCACAGCAGGGACCCTACACCCTGCCCACTCAGTGCCACAGACTCTGCCTCTGTCTCTCTTCACCTGTAAAGAGTGATGGCACTCACTGTTTCGGCCTGGCCCTGCCTACCACACACTTTTCACACACTGACTCTACTCCCGTGGGTGGGTGTAGCAGGGGCCGTCCGTCCCTTTTGCTCTAACCCCGGGGTGTTAAACTGAATTCCCAGGGGGCCGCAGGTTTTTGGGGTTTCCTTCCAGTCAATTGTCACAGAAGGCCTTGAGAACAAGGTGTGTGGATACTTTAGCAAATCGATGACTTGAATGAAGCACAGGTGCCAAGAACATCCCAAAAACCAGCAGACACTGCGGCCCTCCAGGACTGGAGTTTGACACCTGTGCTCTAACCATGTGGTATTGATCCCTAAGAGATGACTATCTGACTAGTGCAAATTTGAAAATTTGTCTGTTTATTAAGCAGTAAACAGACAAATGGGTGGCACAGTGGTGCCGGTAGCTCTGTGTATAGGCATCGGTAGCAGTTACCAAATAAGCCAGGTGTTATTATTATTGTGCTTTAAAAATATTGTACTTCATTGAGATTCTACCTACTGTATGTTTAATAAATGACTATCACACGTGTGCCAGAGGAACTATGATTATATAACAATACATACATAAATAAAGTGTCAATGAGTACAAAAATGTAATACTTCCTGTATAATTAGTGTGGCACACTTGTTGTCATACGTATGATTGACTAATGTATGCATGTGCATTCTAATTGAACACACAGTGTATCTACACAGTATATACATCATTCAAAAGCAGTAGCCTTTTGTCAAAAGTCCATTTCATCGCTCTTGCCATTGTGTGAGTCACTCTTTGTGATTCACGGTGATTTGTGTGAAACCTGTTAGACACCTGTGCTGCCAGTGAAGGTATCAGACTGGCCCTGCTAATATAACAGCAGATTAACTCTGCTCCCTGCCTCTGTGATTAGTGTGGAGAGGTGATCATGACCCCGAGACATCCTCAAAGCTGGATAGATGCACCGAGTTCAAAGTGGAGGGGGATATTGCCTCTTTAGAAGGCTTGTTTTGCTAATCCATAGTTTTGAGGGATGGCCAAACTGTTGTTTTATGTATGGCTGTGTGGGTATTCAGGGAAAATGCATTCACTACAGCCATGCTGGCTTTTAATGTGGTTTACATGGAGAATCCTGATCCTGGAACACACAGGGGTTAAATCACCAGCAAAATAAATAAATATAGCCATTTCACTTCACACTAATCACTACGTGGGAAGTTGGAAATTTCCTTTTTTTTTCTCTCTGGTTGTAGTGTAAGTCAGTCTGGATAAAAGATAAATTGTTAAACGTAAATGTCATTAAAAAAATACTCCACTTTTCGCTGCTGGGGTTTGAGAAATGCGAGAGATGGACTGGGGCTTACCCTGTCTGTGCTGGCCCCTAGCAGTACCGGTGGTAATTTAACTTAGACTTTATATTGCCCAAGAATGGTGAAAAGATCTCTCTCGAAGATGAAGCCTTGCTGAACATTGATTTTTACTGTGTGCATGTTTAGCTTTGACAGACCGCCATTTTGTCCAGCGTATTGCCCCTGCGCACAATCCTCATCCACCACAGAACAGAGGGTCCCCTGGGTGTCGGCCCCTGCAGATGGCTGATAGCCACTCAGCGAGCACTTCATGAGGTATGTATTAGACTTGTAGATTTATTCTATAATAAATGTATTCTATAATATTCTGCTGCTGTAGCCTATCCCCTTAGAGGTTTGACGCGTTGTGTGTTCAGAGGTGCTCTTCTGCATACCACTGTAATGTATTTGCATTACTGTCGCCTTCCTGTCTGCTTTGACCAATCTGGCCCTTCTCCTCTGATGTCTGTCATTAACAATGCAGGTTTTTTTTGGCCCGCAGAACTGCTGCTCACTGGATGTTTTTCTGTTTCCCACACCATTCTCTGCAAACTCTAAAGACTGTTTGTGTGTGAAAATCCCAGGTGATCAGCAATTTCTGAGATACTCAAACCACCCTGTCTGGCACCGACAGTCATTCCACGGTCAAAGCCACTGTTCTTCCCCATTCTGATATTTGGTATGCAAAACAGCTGAACCTCTTGACCATGTCTGCATGCTTTTTTTGCACATGATTGCCTGATAAAATATTTGTCTTAACAAGCTGGTGTACAGGTCTACCAAATAAAGAGCTCAGAGTGTGTATGTATAGCCCAGCATTCCACAGACAGCACAAGGTTTTGCTGAGCGTTTCCTCGCTTAATGATGTTCTCTTAGCTGGCTAGCAGCGTACAGAAATAAATAAAATAGACTCATAACTCATAGACCCAGAGCACACTGCCCTTCTCACCCTCCACCTTCATCCCCCTGGCGGGAGTCCATCTTGAGAGGAAGCTTCGCTTGGATCGCGAGTCCTCCCAGATGGAGCCCAAGACATGAAAGGTTAAATAAAGGAAAGAAAAACTGAAATTAAAATGGGGGCGCAGGAAAACATTCTCAGTGGCAGATGGTGTCTGTCAGAAATAAAATTGCATCGACGACGCTCCCCAGGCGGAGACAAGTTTCACTGGTTTTTTTTTTTCTCTGATGTTTCTCTCGCACGTTGAGAAAGGAGAAAGAGATGGAGATATGGAGAGGTGCAGGAGTCTCAGCGGTGCGGATGGAAGTCTGCCTGCATGGCAGGGAGAGATTTAGAGGGTCTCCGTCACGCACACAGAGGGGCGTGACCGTCTCCGCAGCCTCTCCCCGTCACGGACACGGCCGCGGGGGCTTTAAAAAACTGCGTCGGATTCGATTTTAGAGGGCAGATTTGGAACCTGCAAATACTCGTCTATGATTCAGCTAGAAATCCATTACGCATCACAATTAGTATTTAAAAAATGCAAAAATATCAAATCTACCCAAGTCCGGTCACATTTCCTGTTGGTCCTCCACATTCTTCTTTGCTGGTGCATGAGCGATAGCTCATGGGTGGAGCAGTAGCTGAATGATGGTGAAAATTTGGTATATCTTAATTGACCGTTCGTAAGCCCCGCCCACCCTAGCGACCTCGGTAAAAACATTCCTTCTAAATCGGGCTAACCTAACCTCACCATGTTTTGAACAGCAGCCGTTTCCACCAGAAGCTAAGGTCCGTTCAATGGTAGTTTTTCTCCTGAGGAATGTGGTATATGATTATTGTTGCTTATTGACTATCCCAGACCCTGAAGCACTTCGATTGATCTGAATTGGACCAATATGGTGAATAACTACTCAATTCGGAAGACAGTATTTCCTGTTCTGTTCACTGTTATGCAGGCTGATCTGTATAAGCCTGCCAAGCTCATCGGCTCTCCCACCACAATGTCACAGTGGATCTCCATTAGCGCTTCACTGTCCGCTGAAACGGATCGCAAAGCCTTTGTGCCCCCTTAAACGTCAAGCTGCCAAAATAGCGAAAAACTTTTGATACAATATTTGAATCTAACAAGCGGCAATTTGTGGAATCGCCTCTGGGCACGCCGCCTCGACTCGTTTGCAGATGACTAACATCGCAGGAAGCAGTCCTGCCTTCCAGTTACTGTGGATGCTCCTCAGCGCATCCCAGAACACAAAATGGTCGACGGCAGCATTTTAGAAAACCACTTCAGCAAATGCAAATGGGTTGAGAAATTTGTTTGGTTGTCTGCACAATCGCTTCAGACTAAACTGCCCTCCTCCCTCAACCCCCCGTTTCAGAGAAAATGAGATCAGAAGGTGTCCCCGAAGGCTCTCGTAAACATATCGCCCGTTTCGGCGTAGCTTTGGAAGAGCGGTATCTGTAGGGGCTGCTGTTTGAAGTCAGGCAGCTTGTAAAACACCTGTAATGCCTTTCATTTCCGCAGCCGCGGGGCTCGAATTACACGAGAAGAACATCCTAACCTTCCCACAGGGGATAAACGCTCCCAGTGTGTAAACGCATGAACAAAAAAATAAATAAATCCAGAAATGTTGGCTTGGCTAACAAGTGGTGTGTAGCTATATGGGGCAGCCTGTAGCGTAGTGGTTAAGGTAATTGCCTGGGACACGCAAGGTCGGTGGTTCTAATCCTGGTGTAGCCGCAATAAGATCCGCACAGCCGTTGGGCCCTTGAGCAAAGCCCTTAACCCTGCATTAGCTCCTGCTTAGTCTAATCAACTGTATGTCCCTCTGGATAAGGGTGTCCGCCAAATTCCAGTAAGGTAATGTATGTGGGACAGGCGCTTGCAGTTGGAGCAGGTGTCTTTTCCACCAGTGGGGTTGCTCCACCAGGGTTCTGCCAGCTACCTCCCGCCCTGTATATTCCTGTTCCCCTGCTCATTGTCTGGCCCGGAGATAGATAGAGGTCGGGCATCTTTAAGGAAATGACAATCTGTTAAATGTTCCATTGAAAGGAGCTAGAATCCAGGAAAGGAACATGAGCACCTTCTTTTTTTGAATTTTTCTTCTTTTTTTTGGAATACGTGACACTTAAATGATCCTCCCCATCTGCCACATGCATCTGCTGACTGACTTTGCTTCTAACTGACATTTGAAGGAGCATATTGCCCGATGTGGGTTCTGATTGGTTGCATGAAGATGTGACCCCTGACCCAGGCTGACCCCTGACCTGTGAACAAGAACAAGTGAGAGGAGGAGATTGTGGAGAAACTGTGTGGGGTGGAAACACTGTCTGCTTGGTGGACACCATGATGCACGTACTCACACAACAAATCTGGCCAAGCCCAATGACATATGGCAGCAATTGACCAATCACAGCTCAATGACATCCAGCCCAGATCTGTTTCCCCAGCACAGACATACTGGAGAATCAAAACTGCAGCGGAAGCCAGTCTGCTGAAAGTGTGTGTGTGTGTGTGTGTGTGTGTGTGTGTGTGTGTGTGCGTGTGTGCGTGTGTGTGCACAGAACATGCCACTCAATATCTCCACATGATAAAATCCATAAAAATGTGAAAAATAGAAGAGAAAAATATTCTGAACGATTACTGGTAAACTGTGCATCTCCATCCAGGTGAGGGTTATAAAATGGAGTCCCCCCGTCGTCTCTGAACCTGTCCCAGCCCATATATTATGTGTAATTATGGCGCTGTGCACAAGATTGTATGGCATTAACACAGTGTGGCGTTGCTTGACTGCAGTGCTAATTATTCATTGTTTTTTTTCCCAGAAAAAATAACAGATTGAAATCTTACATTTGCAAACCTCTCGCGTTCTTATAGACAGGCTTTAAGGCAAGACACACACACACACACACACACACACACACACAAATACACACCCTATTCCCTATTTTTTATAAATAAACTGGCATAAAAATAAGAGTGAGGAACACCTTCAGAAATAGTACTTACATTAATTAATATGATCTGTCAAATAACTGCAGGCATAGGCATACTTTGTGTGTTGCCACCATATCCTATTAACGTGACATCCTGTTACAACTGATGCACACCATACACCGGCTCATCTTCACTTATTGAGCATTTAGAAATGTTTACAGCTGGTCACTCTTTATGTTACCCTTGTGTAGTCTTAACATTCTGTATAGTCCCCTTGTCCTAAGGATAAAAAATGACCCGCCTAACCCCCTAAAATAAAGCAGCTTAATTGAACTTTCTATTTTATTAATTGATTTTGTGATTTAATCACAAACTTTGTCATGAAATTTCAAATTGAAAAAAGATAATTTAGGGGATATTCTCTGCTGTTAAACATAGTGCCGGGTCATTTTTGACCCTTAAGACAACACAAGGGTTAAATCACCCAATCATATAATGCTCGCAATATATACACTCTTATGGCAATATGTTTTTTTTTTCTCTGACCTGTCTGATTTTATCCTGTTGGAAAGTGCAACAGGAATGTCACGTTTACATTTCAGACAAAGCCTCACTCACTCAAACCACAGGCTTACGTTGTCCTGGCAGCCCATGACTGGTAAACGCGCATTGTTTAGGCGCCGGCCTTCATGTGCTGCTCTTCTGTGGAGAAGCATTGTGCTGCTCGGGAGACATGACTCTCCTGCGTCTGGGCGAGAGAGATGATGTGGCAGGACTGGTTCTACTCCGCCACTTCTGTCACCCTCCGCTTCCCTGACGCGGGGGATAACTTTGACGTCTGGAATTCAAGTAGTCCCCGCGGAAGAGTTTTCTGCTTTTATGAAAAAAAACAAAAACAAACAAAACAAAAAACAATAGAAAAATAAATAAATAAACAAATAAATGCAAATACATGTTTGTGGTTTCACGTCCTTCCCGGGAAAGGCCCGGTGTCTGCCGCTGCTGTCGTGCTGCGGACCCCTGTTCCGACTGTCTGCCCCCGTTAGCGTTCCCGGATAATGGCCGGGCTGTCACTTCCCGGGGCGCCGGAGCGGAACGGAAACGTGGCGGTTTTCCGTGCCGTCGGAGCGCTGCTGTTCGCGCCCGGTCGCAGCCCGGACTGTCAGGAGGATGTCGGCAGGGCAACCGCATCAAGACCGGCGCAGGCTCGCCATGACCCCGGGAGGAGTGCGTGAGCCTTCTGAATCCTGCATTCTCACTCGTTAAAGGGATTAACAAAGAGCATTATAGGCGTGTTCTTCAGCGTGAGTTCCGTTTCGCCGAACGAGAGGGCACTCATGGAAATTGGCAAAGGAGAAATTCCGTACAGATATTAGGAAGTTTTTTTTTTCACACAGCAGGTGGTCAATGTGTGGACTAGTTTGCCAGTGCATGTAGTGGAGGCAGAAACACTGGGGGTTTTCAAAACCAGGCTGGATACGGTGCCAGATACTATGTAGTTTTAAGGTAAACAAGGCGCTCGGTATCCTTAGGGGTAGGAAAAGCCACTACCTCATGTTGTGTTAGACTGTATAATGCACATAGAATAGCAAGAAGACCACACCTTTTTGTATCCGAGCCGAACTCAGGTTAAACAGACATACAGTAATGTTTTGTGTCACGTCCACGCGTCTTTTCCGTTTGGTCTCTGTCTGTCTGTCCGTCCTTCTTTTTACAGTGTCTGCGGTGGGGGCGTGATTGGGCAGTACACATTGCTGGAGGGGGATTCTGGGGGGAGCCTGTCTCTCTCACTGCAGCTTTGTGTGGAACTGCAAAAATAAATACTTTGTGTGCTTTACTTAACATCTCTAGTTGCCTCATGTTTCAACTCATTCGACCAGTCGTTACACATGTGATGCAGTAAATGTACTGTAATTTCCCACAATAAAACGGTGTGGTTGTGTATTACTATTTACAGTACTGTACTGTACATTGTTTTACATTGTGGGAAGACCGAACGATTCTGCACTCACTAAGACTGCATTGCGCATTTGTATGCGTGTGGGGTATTTGTTGGAGTACAGGGTTGTTTTTTCATTGGCTCGTGGTTGAGAAGCTGTCATCTGTGCTGTGGTAATGACCTCATGTGTTATCCTGCTGCGTCCATGCCTTCTTCCTCTAAGCTAGTCTGCAATCACATCTGTCGACTGTTATTGCAGGATCGACTCTGTGACACACCAAAGCCTGATTCTTATGGCTTATTCAGGCTTGCCGAACATAACCCATTAAAAAGGAGAGCGAGAGTTTTCATGAAACAGTAAAGCAACAAATCTGCAAGGGAAACTGTAGAGCATCAGCCATATCAAATGTTATGTAAAATGCTATTCTCAAAAGTGAGGCACAAGACGCCAGTTGACTTATGGTAATGGAGGTGTTATGCTTGTTCAGAGAATGCCTTTGAGATTTATCTGTGCTGTGAAGTGTGATCAACATCGCGGCCACAGTTGCAGCATATCATTTCTAAATGGGCGGCCGAAGAACGTACAGATCGTTTATTTAAGAAAAAAGTGTGTTTATTACATGTCCTGAACCTCAATGCTTCCATGATTAGCCCTAAATATTTTTTTTATTTTCTTTTCTGGCAAATACAAGTCTGTACAGCTGTCCCATGTGATCAAAATGTCCTTTGTATTTGGGACAGGGATAATTACAAAAACCTCAAGTGTCTTCAAAGATAATACACATTGAAAAAAATATACTGATTGAGAAATAGGTTGATAAATAAATAAATAAATAAATAAATAATTTAATTAATTTAATAAATACATAAATAAATGAATAAATACATAAATAACATTGTACCCAGACCACTTGACAGTGTAGAGAGATACACTATTGCTTCTCATTCCACAGGGGTATCCTGGCCACTGTCTGGGGTTTTCAATCATTCAGAAGTAAAAGGAAATGTAAATGCAGTATTGTAACATTACAAAACAATTTTGTACAAAATTAATTAAAAATAAAATAAAACAAAAACTGTTGTCTTGAGGCACTTTTAAGAATGTTAAAGAGGAATCTTGCATTTCCATGGTTTGGAGAACTTCCTGTCCTCTAGTTGTGACAAAGAAAGTCAATGAAAATAAAAAAGCAAAAGTCTCTGGGAATAATAACTGAAGGGCTGGCTGTTTCACTTTCACTCCTTCTGTTCTTCTTCTTCTTCTTCTTCTTTAGTCTCTCTCTCTCTCTCTCTCTCTCTCTCTCCCTCTCTCTCTCATCAATAGTCCATCTGGCAGTGAGGAAAACAAAGCTCAGAAAAAAGAAACAAACAAAAAAACAACAAAAAAAGTAACAGTAAAACCCAGAACTGGTAAAACGGTGAAAAAAAGTGTCTTAAGCACAAAAGAAGATAGTCCTCTACATCAGGTGTGTGGAACTGATATTAAAGTTTGTTGTCAGTCGTCGTTGTCGTGTTCGACTGTGGGTCCTGTTCCCCAAATATTCCCGCCAAGGTTTTGAAACGGGGCCCCCACTCGGTGAGGTAATCGTAGTCCTCGTCGCCGTCGGCGACGGGCGACTCGATGGAGCTGAGCGACTCGGCGGCCGACCCCTCCCCCTCGTAGGCGTAGGTGGCGAGCGAGTCGTAGGGCGGGGCCGAGCTGTCGCCGTCGTTCTCCCGCAGCCTCTGCCGGATGTAGTCGTGGATGTCGCTGTTGTCACGGGAACCGACGGCGGCTGGCGCGGTCGCCGCGGCGACGCTCGCGGCGGTGACGGTCGCCGTGGTGGTGGTGCGGGGGCCGGGCGGGGCCTCGGGCTTGACGTCCCGCCGGAACCCGTTCTCCTTCAGGGCCTTGGGGTTCCGCAGAGTGCCCATGTCGAAGGCGTGGGTGTCCTCCTCCCCGCCCCCCTCGTCGTCGTAGTGGATCACGTTGTCCCGGATGTCCTCCTTCGACGTCATCAGCGTCTCCTTCTTCTTCTGTCTCCGCAGGCCCACGTACAGCACCACGATCACTGCAGAGGAGAACGCATCAACCAATCAGTCAATTCACCGATCACTCAACTACCAATCACTCAACTACCCATCCATAAACTAACCAGTCAACTAATCAACCATTCAGCCAGCAATCAGTCAACTAACCGATTATTCAGCCAATAATCCACCAATCAGTCAACTAACGATTATTTACCAACTAATCAGTAACTAACCAATCATTCAGCCACCAATCAGTGAACTAACCGATTATTCAGCCACCAATCAGCCAATTAGCCGATCATCCAGCCAGCAATCAGTCAACTAACCAAAGATTCAGCCACTATTCAGTGAACTAACTAGCCAACCATTCAGCCAGCAATCAGTCAATTAACTAAAGATTCAGCCACTATTCCGTCAACTAACCGATCAATCAACCAGACAATTAACCGAATAATCAATCGATTTCACAGACAGGTCAAGTTCAATTAAATTCAGTAACAGTTACACTTGAATCCGTATAGCAGCACTCAGAAAGGACTTGTATCTGACAGAGGTGTTTTATAGACATTCTGGCCCCAGACCCTACAGCAAGCCGAGGGTGACAGCGACCATGTTCCATTGAGTTACTTACTCCTCTTCCTGGGAACATTTTCTAATCCTCATAATCCAAAATCAATCAAGCAATATCTCTTTCTTCTTACAGTGCTATTTTCAGAACCACATCTCTGCGGCTTGTCAGTGCGAGCAGGGTATAGATTACTTGTGTAGGGGGACAGGAATTGTACAACAGGGCTTAAAATGCTGTTTATTCCTTTTAAGGCTAACGCAGTTTCTGCCTCTGCCTTGTGTCCGCGGTGTTTTTGAAAACAGAAAAACAGCAGATTCCATCCGTCATGTGCTGTCCCGTCGACCCGCATTGTCTGTTAACAGGAGACATGGCGGGACTGTGAGGGAAGTGTCTTAACCCTTGTGTTGTCTTCAGGGTCAAAGGTTGACAGGTTGTTCCTTCAAGCAAAATGGACTTGGGGTTTAAAATTCAATTAAGCTGCTATATTTTAGGTGTTAAGTGAAGGCGGGTAATTTTTTACCCTTAGGACAAGGGGAGTATACAGAATGTTAAGTCTACATAAGGGTTAATGCTGGCTGTACGATATTGGATTTTACAATTGCTACACGTCACACTGTAATATCGGCCATCTGTTACGATTGTTATACATCACACTGCAATATCGGCCGCCTGTTATGATTTTTACACGTCACACTGTGCGATATCGGCCGTCTGTTACATTTCATACACATCATACTGTGCAATATCAACAATGTTTTACGATTGTTACACGTCACGCTGTGCGATATCGACCATGTTTCACAATTGTTACACATGCCACTGTGAAATATCTTCTGTCTTTTACGATTGTTCCGTGCAACGTAGCCCCGGCAATATCCCATCTTCCATTGCTGTCACACTGAGATAAGATCCAAAAATTGTATAATAAAAGCTGTGTCTGCTTTGTGTGTCGCTGTGCACTTTAATGCCTGGAGACTTGGCACACATGGATTCTCTAAGCAGCCCTGCGGGCTGAAAGGAAAGAGCAGAGCTGCTGCTGGTGTTCACGGGGACCGTGCGGTCAGAGGCTCCTGTGCATCAGGCTGTTCTTTCACAGCACATCAGAAAAGCACATCTGCCATCTTAAAGAAAATGACCCGTAATCAGGGGCTGAGTGGTAGGCAAGTATGCGTTAACCGCAAAAAGATTGAAGCGCATGGCTATTTTATGCCATAACCGGGCTAATGCCTACCTATTTTTAGGACGTAAAATTGCTGTGCATTTTTTTTCTCTTTTTTTTGACGTTAATGTGTACTTTAGAACATGTGAAACCCTGCCTGCACTCCGATGTTTCAGCTGCGGGGGTCTGGGTCCGGAAGGAGCTTCTGTGGGAACACATCTCATGAATGTTCAAGTGGAGCAGAAACCTGGGGCCACTTAAGAGTGTGATCCATCTGCAAATGCCCGTATCGTTGTGATGTCATAACTACTGGTTTAAATTGCTTCACATTTTCTTCTTACAGGGCGGCCTGTAGCGTAGTGGTTAAGGTACATGGGACCCGCAAGGTTGGTGGTTTGATCCCCGGTGTAGCCACAATGTTGGGCCCTTGAGTAAGTCCCTTAACCCTGCATTGCTCCAGGGGAGGATTGTCTCCTGCTTAGTCTGATCAATTGTACGTTGCTCTGGATGAGAGTGTCTGCCAAATGCCATTAATGCACAGACTGCATAATGAAACTGGAATGGTATTGAATTCATGAAGTAGACTCTCTTTTTCATGTTATTAATACTAATATTAATACTACTACTACTACTACTACTACTACTACTACTACTATTACTACTACTACTAAGAAGAAGAAGAAGAAGAAGAAGAAGAAGAAGAAATCTTTGAAGTAGATTTAATTTATTAATTAACTTTTCTTATCATATGTATGTAGCAATCCTACCAGCAGGTTATTCAATAAGTGTTCAGAGTTTAGAGCTGTGTTAAATGTGTTCCTACTTAGACAGCAGACGGTATAGACAAGAATATTGACATTATTGATCATAAACATGCACACACAGCATATTAAAGTAATTATGAGGACATGCTCTATAAACAAGAAACTGGGATGGTATTTATTTCATTATTTTAGTTTACAGCGACGCTTCTTCAAATAAACTGTCACTATGCTGCCAGTAAATCGTTTCGATAAGAGGATTTTACTCTTTGCTGGAGCAGATCTTCGCGGGTTCATCTGCTCAGATCAATATACACTCAGTGAGCACTTTATTAGGTATTTATTAGACTTCTACTGCTATAGCCTATCCACTTAGACTGGTCAGCTTGGACCAGTCTGGCCATTCTCCCCTGACGTCTCTCATTAACAAAACATTTCTATCTGCAGAACTGCTGCTCACTGGATTTTTTGTTTTGTTTTTTGTACGATTCTTTGCAAACTCTAGAGGCTAGTGTGTGTGAAAATCCCAGGAGATCAGCAGTTGCTGAGATACTCAAACCACCCTGTCTGCCACCAACAATCACTCCACGGTCAAAGTCACTTGGATCACATTTTTTCCCCATTCTGATGGTTGATGTGAACATTAAGTGAGGCTCCTGACCCATATCTACATGAATGTATGCATTGCACTGCTGCCACACCAAAAGAAGAGTAGTTGTAGTTGTTAAAGGCTTTCTCGCCCTCTAGTGGCAGAAGTATTGAAGTAGACCTTCAGTTCTTCAGCTCTTTCCGATGCTCTTTCTACCTTTTCCTCTCTCGCTCTCTATTTCTATCTCTCTATATCTCTACAATATCTCTTTCTCTCACTCTCTATTCATTTCTCTCTCTCTCTCTACCTCTCACTCTTTCTTCCTCTCCCTCTCTCTGTAACTCTCAACTCTGCCGAGACCTGTTCAGTTTAATCTCCTTGGCAACGGCTCAGGTGACCAAGCAGCTGTCGGAATCGGAGCGACACGCTTCGCCGCCCCGGAGGCGACATTCCAGTCTCTTCTTCTACTCACCACACAAAATGGTCGCCCCTGTACGGTAAGGGTGACAGGGCTCTCTGCGGGAGCGTTCGGACGCCCGGGAGAAAAACGGAAACTCTTCCCTTGTGCTTAAAAAACCGCTGTCGCCGCAGATTCACGGTGTCATCTGCCGCTCTTACCGAGACACACTGACTGGGAGGCAGAGTAAGAACAGCACATCCCTGGAGACAGGCTAACCTTCTCTCGATTCTCTATTTCTTTCTGTCTTTCTGTCTTGTTCTTTCTTTCTCTTACCTCTAGTTTACCCTGGGCCAAGCGGCAGAGGATGGGCTCCCCTCTATAGTTGGGCTCCTCAGGGATTTCTGCCCATCGGGGAGTTTTTTTTTTTTTATTCACCGCTGTTTGACTGTTCTTCTCCCCACCGGGGAGTTATTCTTTTTGTTTTTACCTCGCTCGCTTGTATTTTCTTCTCTCAGGTGAACTTTGCTGCAGTTCTAAAACAAAATGTCCACTGGGGGTGGAAAAGAAGCTCAGACTTTAAGGAATTTAAAAGTATGAGCATTTTCAAGTCCTCGGGAACTACCCATGTTTATGTATAACAAAGACGAGCGTCACGTGGTGACTGTGTGAATATAACAACCACAACTTATATGAAGTTACATTAAAATAGAAATGAAGATTCCCGAAACCCACCACACCGTCCTCCCCAATGCAGAGGTTGATTTAATATACCTTGTTGCATTTATGCCAAGCAGTCTGGCGTGTTATTGTATAAATGTCGTTTCCGAATGGGTAAAGCAGACACACTACGTGCTGCACTAACATCGGTGGAGTGGTTAAGCCCGACTCTTGAGCAAACGATCGCTGATCTCCCGTCAGTAAAGGTCTGTGCTTGCCGTAGCTCTCCCAGTGGACACTGCAGTAAAGCACGCCTGTGTGCAAATACAAGTGCTCAGTGACGCGTACATCACAAGAGACTAGGTAGTTCTTTCTCCACTGGATTCTCTACCTCCACGTGGACACTTTCTCCGTCTGTCAGGGCTCATTCATGTCCAAGGCTGAGGGCGAGTTTATGACGTGATAAATAATGAGTGTCATAAATGTTTATTCCACCATTTCCCAGTTCAGCTTCATTGCCCAATAAACAGCCAATGATTGATTTATTATTTCTTCTTTTTTATTATTCCCTCCATTGTGAACCGCGACAACCTGCTTGTTCTTCAACGATAGCGATTGTCTGATTGATTTGGGATTATCCTGATTAATGCAGGGCACATAAGAGGAGGAACTGAGGAGAAGACGGTTGTCTGACAGTGAATAATCTGCTCCCTATGTCCGTCAGAAGACACCGAGGTGTCCGAGGACCTATTAGCCACTGGTCCAACACGCAGTTCTCTGTGTGTGTGCGTGTGTGTGTGATTGTGTGCCTGCGTACATGTGTGTGCATGTATGTGCATGCATGCCTGCATATATCTGTATGATTCTGTGCGTACATTGGAGGTTGCTCTGAAGCATGTGTGTGTGTGTGTGTGTGTGTGCAGGTGTCAAGACTGGAGTTTCCTCTGAAGCATGTGTGTGTGTGTGTGTGTGTGTGTATGTGTGAGCGTGTCAAGACTGGAGGTTCCTCTGAAGCGTGTGTGTGTGTGTGTATGTGTGTGTGTGTGTGTGTGTGTGTGTGTGTGTGTGTGTGTGCGCATGTGAAGACTGGAGTTTCCTCTGACGCATCAGTGTATGCGTGTGCCCTTTCTAGAGAGCTGGGCTTGTGGTGTGAAACACTCAGCTTAATGACACGACGGCAGACATGAGCCAGCACATCACTCAGACCTCGCCATCGGCTTTGCAGAAGCCGTTATTAGAGAAATATCTAAAAAGCCACAGCTTCATAATGTCATGCCAAAACCTCTATAAATGGACAGTAATAATTTATTCATCATGAATATTACATGACTGTTCACATTTTATGCTTGCACCGGTGGTTCATTTTAATGGCAAATCCAAATATTATGCTCATTTTAGGTGGTTAGATGAGTGTAACCAGCCAGAGAGGCAGGCAGGGGTCCAGACTTCTATGGCCAAGCTCAATGACTGTCTAAACCTTGCCAACTAGACTCAGTTGAAATAGTTTTAATAGGTATTCACATAATTCTGCAGGCTCTCTGAAGATGACTGAGAGGTTGAAGTGGAACGCTGGCCGGGCATCCTAAAGAAAGCCAATGTTTTCACACGTGTTTTAAAATGGAT
This sequence comes from Conger conger, assembly GCF_963514075.1. NCBI lineage: Eukaryota > Metazoa > Chordata > Actinopteri > Anguilliformes > Congridae > Conger > Conger conger. The sequence goes on along the minus strand of NC_083763.1, from coordinate 73,847,145 downwards.
GGCACATTTATGACATTTGACATGTTTTAAAATGGATGACACATCTAGGAGTGTGACACCGAGGGCGTTAGACCTGGTTGAGTTCGGAGGCAGACATGTCTAAAGTAAGTCAAGCGTGGTAAGTTTCAGACCTGGGAAAAGGCGGAGAATGCTAAAGGGCAGAACCAGAGTTAGTGGAAAATGCTAAAGGGCAAAATTAAAGTTAGCAGAGAATGCTAAAGGATATAACCAGAGTTAGCAGAGCATTCTAAAGAACATAACCAGAGTCAGCAGAGAATGCTAATGGGCATAGCCAGAGTCAGCAGAGAATGCTAAAGGGCATAACCAGAGTTAGCAGAGAATGCTAATGGGCATAACCAGAGTTAGCGGAGAATGCTAAAGGGAATGACCAGAATTAGGCCCAGGATTGTCTTCCCTGCTTAGTCTAATCAACTGTACGTCGCTCTGGATAAGAGCGTCTGTCAAATGCCAATAATGTAGCGTAGTGTAGTGTAATGTAGTGTAGTGTAGTGTAGTGTAGTGTAATGTAGTGTAGTGTAGTGTAATGTAATGTGATGTAGTGTAATGTAGTGTAGTGTAGTGTAATGTAGTGTAATGTGATGTAGTGTAGTGTAATGTAGTGTAGTGTAATGTGATGTGATGTAGTGTAATGTAGTGTAGTGTAGTGTAATGTAATGTGATGTGATGTAGTGTAATGTAGTGTAGTGTAGTGTAGTGTAGTGTAGTGTAATGTAATGTAGTGTCGTGTAGTGTAGTGTAATGTAGTGTAATGTAGTGTAGTGTAGTGTAATGTAATCTAGTGTAGTGTAGTGTAATGTAATGTAATGTAGTGTCGTGTCGTGTAGTGTAGTGTAGTGTAGTGTAATGTAGTGTAGTGTAGTGTGATGTAATGTAATGTAGTGTAGTGTAATGTAATGTTGTGTAATGTAATGTAGTGTAGTGTAGTGTAGTGTAATGTAATATAGTGTAGTGTAATATAATGTAATGTAGTGTAGTGTAGTGTAGTGTAGTGTAGTGTAGTGTAATGTAGTGTAGTGTAGTGTAATGTAATATAGTGTAGTGTAATATAATGTAGTGTAGTGTAGTGTAGTGTAGTGTAATGTAATATAGTGTAGTGTAATATAATGTAGTGTAGTGTAGTGTAGTGTAGTGTAATGTAGTGTAGTGTAATGTAATGTAGTGTAATGTAGTGTAGTGTAATGTAGTGTAGTGTAATGTAGTGTAGTGTAGTGTACTGTAATGTAGTGTATTGTAATGTAGTGTAATGTAGTGTAGTGTAGTGTAATGTAGTGTAGTGTAGTGTAGTGTAATGTAGTGTGATGTAGTGTAGTGTAATGTAGTGTAGTGTAGTGTAATGTAGTGTAGTGTAATGTAGTGTAGTGTAATGTAGTGTAATGTAGTGTAATGTAGTGTAGTGTAATGTAGTGTAATGTAATGTAGTGTAGTGTAATGTAATGTAATGTAGTGTAATGTAATGTAGTGTAATGTAGTGTAGTGTAATGTAGTGTAATGTAATGTAGTGTAGTGTAATGTAATGTAATGTAGTGTAATATAATGTAGTGTAATGTAGTGTAATGTAGTGTAGTGTAATGTAATGTAGTGTAGTGTAGTGTAGTGTAGTGTAGTGTAATGTAATGTAGTGTAGTGTAGTGTAGTGTAGTGTAGTGTAATGTAATGTAGTGTAGTGTAGTGTAATGTAATGTAGTGTAGTGTAATGTAGTGTAATGTAGTGTAATGTAATGTAATGTAGTGTAATGTAGTGTAGTGTAATGTTAGCGGCGGTGGGCGGTCACGCACCCAGCAGGATGATGATGCAGAGCAGGATGGCGATCAGCGCCCCGGTGCTGAGGCCCACGGGGAGGAAGATGGCCTCAGCGCTGCAGGTGAGCAGCGTGCCGTCGGCCTCACAGCCGCACACGCGGATGGTCAGCGTTCCCGTGCTGCTCCGCACCGGCGGGCCCTCGTCCTCGATCGCCACCGGCAGGAAGTACATCTCCTGCAGCCGCCGCCGGAACCCGCCGCGATTGGCCACCACGCCCGCCGTGTTGTCTGCGAGCGCGAGGGAGGAGAAGGAGGGAGGAGAAGATTATTAAACGTGTCTTGCCGACCGAGAGGAAATGAGCAGAGCCAGGTTCACCGCAAGCTTAAAACTTTTGGGG
>NC_083763.1:73812486-73839986 GCF_963514075.1 Conger conger | reverse complement strand
GTAATCATGTAATGGTTAAGGTACATGATCGGGACCCGGAAGGTTTGTGGTTCGAGCCCCGGTGTAGCCACGATATGATCTACACAGCAGCTTTAAGTCCTGAAAGAGCAGTGTATGTGTACGTGAATCTGCCTAGCTTTGCAAAAGTGTTCTTATTTTGGGAAACTGCCAACCAGACCACCCCCCCCCCCCCTTTCCCTCACCTGCAGAAGATGGTACTGTGTGACTCTCCCTCTTCCAGCGAGCGATAGCAGAAAACAACACCCCGCTGTCTGAAAGCTAAGTGCCTCCGCTCTGCCGTGTGTTGTCTGTTTGACACCAATCCGATCCCCGCTCCCGTTGGCCTCTTTAAAATTCACTGTCACATTGACATGTGGCTGCTGCTCGTCTGACTTTAAGCAGTTTTTGGAAATTATTTATTTATTTATTTTTCAGAAGGGGATTTCATGGCGGATGTGTTCGCTGGTTAAAAAAAAGCCCTCTGAAGAACTCTTCTTTGCAGGCGCAGAGGAACGCAGGAAGAGATTAGCATTGCTTAGTATAGTTTCACAAGGCTTCCGGCGACTTTTCCCTCCTGTGGTACATGCACACATTTATAGCATTTCAATGACCATGCATAAACATCTCACGGCCATTATAGCTGTGGATATGCTGCCTCTATGTTTATATTACTGCCTGCCAGCACTGAATTTAATTCAATGTGTTCTAAGGGCACGATTTACCTTTGTGTAGCACATGGTAGAGTGAGCATTAACGATATGAATATGTGTATATATTCTTTTCAAATCCTGCCATCATGTGCAGTCATCAAAAAAAAGGTAAGTAAATATAAGTAAATAGAAAGAATGTCCTAATAAAACTATATACGCCTTTCTCATTGCCACACCATTCATTATCAAAAATAGCTACACGTATTGGTAATTGATTAATACAGTCTGAAGAATAGGCACTTGATTAACGCGGTCTGAAACCGCGATCCGTTAGACTGAGCAACGCATTACTGGCGACTCGACCGCAACTGACGTGGTCGTTATCACACACGAGATGGAGGGGGAGAGAAATAAATAAAGAACTAAAGAAATAAAGAAATAAATAAATAAGATGCACAAGTAGCTGGCTATCTTAAATACATCGGCGTGTAGCACAGTCACGCTAGAGGAATCTGCACAATCCCCCTTCAAGCGTGTTATTAGAATCCCTGACTATCTGATTTAGGCTCCCCTCTTTCTCTGGGGGGAAGGGGGGGGGGGGGGGGGGGTGGCACCGGAGGGGAGCAGCCTGTCGATGGTTGATAGCGACTCTAATGTGTGGGCACAAGCAGGGGTGGAGCTGTAGAGGGGGGAGGGGGGTCACTCTCCTGCGCACAAGCAGGCCCTGGGGGCCCCTGGAGGTGCCTAATTCCATGGATATATATATGTGTGTGTGTGTGTGTGTGTATATGTGTGTATGTGTATGTGTGTGTGTGTATGTGTGTATGTGTGTGTGTGTATATGTGTGTATGTGTGTGTGTGTATATGTGTGTATGTGTGCGTGTGTGTGTGTATATGTGTGTATGTGTGTGTGTGTGTGTGTATATGTGTGTGTGTGTATATATGTGTATGTGTGTGTATATGTGTGTATATGTGTGTATGTGTGTGTGTGTGTGTGTGTGTATGTGTGTATGTGTGTGTGTGTGTGTGTGCCAGAGAGGAGGAGGGTTTTTTTTTCCACCCTGATATTTTTGTTCCCCTGCGCAGATCATTTCTAGATCCATCTCTGATCAAAGGTGACTATTGACGACGGCCAGAGAAGAATGGCCTGGAATGCTAATCTGTTTGTGCGCTAGGCTAGGCTATGCTAGGCCACCCTATGCTACGCTACACTATACTAGACTGTGTAATGCTATGCTACCCTATGCTAGAATGTGCTATACTAGGTTCCTAGCCTAGCATATGCTAGGAGGTGCTATACTAAGCTGCTTGGTTACCCTACACTAGGATGTGTTATACTAGGCTGCTAGGTTACCATATGCTAGAATGTGCTATTCTATGTTCCTAGCCTAGCATATGCCAGACTGTGCTATACTAGGTTGCTAGGTTACCGTATGCCAGGACGTGCTATACCAGGCTGCTAGGCCACTGTATGCTAAGACCTGCTATCTTATGCAACAGCGTGACTGGCCCGCGGCGTTGGCTCCGCGGCTCGCATTGTGAGACGCGACAGGGGCTGATGTGAGCGGAAGTGCGGCCCCGCTGTGCCGGCGTGCGCTATCAAAGGCGCGCTGACGACAGGAGGGCCTGTGAATAGCTGCTTTCTGGGACGGCGGGGCCTGTTGATGTTAATGCCAGCAGACATGCGTGCGCCGCTGGGCCCATGGCGCGCACAGACACGGGCATCGAATCTCTGCAGCGAATTCAGCCCACGAATCAGCGCTCAACACCCTGTCCCATTCTCCCCTTATCATCTCTGGTACGCTCTCTCTCTCTCTTCTCTCTCTCCCTCCCTTTCCCTTTGTCTCTCTCCTGTTTCTTTCTCTATCTTTCACATGTGTGTACCCTGTTCTCTCTCCCTCTCCCTATGTTCCTTTTTTTCTTTATAATTGACATGCAGTCTCTCTCTCTCTCTCTCTCTCTCTCTCTCTATCTCTCTCACACATACATACATACTTTGCTGGTCCAGAGGAACTTACAGATCAGGAGAATGACAGCATTATTCTCAGGAACACAGCAGTACACTATGATGTCAGTAAAAGACACAGGAATACTGAATGATAAGTCATCCAAACAAACTAATACAGTTTTACATAACAATCATGTACCTTTTATACTGTATGTGAAGTCATCCTAACGAACTAACACAGTCAGATACATGTTATACTGTATGTGAAGTCATCCTAACAAACTAACACAGTCACATACATGTTATACTGTATGTGAAGTCATCCTAACAAACTAACACAGTCACATACATGTTGTACTGTATGTGAAGTCATCCTAACAAACTAACACAGTCACATACATGTTATACTATATGTGAAGTCATCCTAACAAACTAACACAGACACATACATGTTATACTGTATGTGAAGTCATCCTAACAAACTAACCCAGTCACATACATGTTATACTGTATGTGAAGTCATCCTAACAAACTAACCCAGTCACATACATGTTATACTGTATGTGAAGTCATCCTAACAAACTATCCCAGTCACATACATGCTATACTGTATGTGAAGTCATCCAATCAAACTAACACAGTTTGACAGGACACAGTCACGTACCTGTCCCGCCTTAGCGTTTTCACACACAAACGTCTCGTATGGCACTGCAAACTCAGGAGGAAACTCGTTGACATCCAGAACATGGACGGTGACCGCCACTTTACTGGTCAGGATGGGATTATCTGCAGAAAGAAGACAGTGCGGGGTCTTAGCTATACCTGAAAGGACCATTCATTTATTCATCTTTAAAATTCTGATAACATTATTATCACACAGCAACTCATTCTGGCAATAAGAATGACAGTAATGACCCTGCATAAAAAAGGCAGAAAAGAAGAAAACATAATTTGCCAAAATAAATATACATAAGAGGTACAATCCTGACATCCAGTGGTTTTACCCAGAATTGCAGTTTTCACAATTGGGACAGAGAACCATTGGCTGATTTAAATGTATTTAATTTTGGGAAACCGTGGCTGCGCTTATTGAATGAAAATAAAGTGGTTAATAGTGTTGAACAGATGTACGCAGTGCAAGTCAACATAACCTGCAACATAATGGTTGCTGATTAGTGAAAATTCACGAAATGTCCTGTTCTTGACAGTATGCGTCAAAGACAGTGAAATCTGTCCCTGCGTGTTCCCTAGTGTCCTATCCTCCCAGGTAATTAACTGAACAATTAGTGCACCTGACTCCCAGGTAAAGGGAGACTGGAACACCAGCAGTTATTTATTTATACACCTTGGGGACCTGTGATCTATAAAAAAATGAGACCTGCGGTGCTTTAGTGTTGGATGGTGATCTACGGCCCGGAAGAGGTGCTGAACCCGAGGAGCGATGGGGCCCACGTGCAAAAGACGGGACAGCCATCATTCACGAGGCCCACTGTGACTTCATGCTTGTAAAAAACTACAAGCTAGACACGATAGACTGCATGACTACTGTATATTACAGACTGCATTCTGTGCACAGTCTTCAAACACCATTATGAAGTTAGTCTATTTTTGTTTCTTGAAAGAAAGAAGGATTGAACTACTGCAACATAATACTCTACCCTGCTGTATAAATCTCCATTTAGCTCATTTTTAACTAGATTCAGAGCTTGACACAGTTTGAGATGTAAAACTGTGAAACTGTAACCTGAGAAGCGGCTTAAGAACTGCAATGTGTGCCCTACCTCGGTGATGACTACGGCAAGCAAAAAGGTGTGAGCCCTGAAGAGCTTTTCAAGAGGCGAGTAAAAAATCCAAAGACACACTCCTCTCTGTCAACAAAACACTGGTCAAAATATGTCTCCATGTACATATGAACAGGCAACATAGTTCACAACCCCTCCCAAAATGAAGTGATGTCTCCAGTGTTTCACCCACATCCTGCATGTGTGCGCTGTATATCTTACAGACATGTACAAACACACACAAACAAACACACACACACACACTCTCAAACACACACATACAAATATACACGCACAAACACACACACACACACACAAACACACGCACAAACACACACACACACACACACACACAAACACACGCACAAACACACACACACACACACACACACACTCACAAACACACACATAAAAATATACATGCACAAACACACACACACACACACATAAACACACAAACACACATAGACATGCACGTACTGCACACACACACACACACAAACACACACACACACATGAACACACATACACACACATACACGCACAAAAAAGACTTGTTAACAAGATTGCACACTGCCGCTGCACACTGCCGCTGCCCCGAAGAGAGACCCTGTGTATTAGAAATGGCCGACGGGTCGGAAGCTCCCTGACCCTCCCTTCCCATTACACTGCTACACTGCTCACAGGCCACTCCGATTCTGAGGGACTGAGCAGAGACACAGGGCACTGAGGACAGAGCTGGTACAGAGGAGTGGGGCAGCACTGAGACCTGGGGTGGTACAGAGGCCAGGGGGGGTACTGAGGCGTGGGGTAGCACAGAGGCCAGGGGGGGTACTGAGGCGTGGGGCAGCACTGAGACCTGGGGGGGTACAGAGGACCGGGGGGGGTTCTGACCCAACAGCTAATCACACAGTCTGGAGAAGGAGAGGCAGCTTTTGCACTGAGCTGGGTGTCTCTGCACCAAGAGACCTGCACTGAGCTTGGTGTCTCTGCACCAAGTGACTGTACGGTACATCACTGTTCATTAACAGGCATAACATCCTATTTCCTATTAGTACCTGCGTATATCAGGAATGCATGATATGCTCTCTATCCCCGTATACGATGCTGTCAAGGCCCCTGCGTCTCATTCATTCTCACAGACAGGTGCATTTAACTTTCTGACGTGTGTGTGTGTGTGTGTGTGTGTGTGTGTGTTTGAAAGAGAAAGAGAGAGCACGTGCATGAAATAGATATAATCCAACATTACTATTACTATTTAATTACGAATGCACTGTTTTTACCTTGAACATTTACCATTTAGAACAAGAATGTAAATTATATGCTCACCCCTGCCTTCTTATGTTCTCCACTAGATGGTGCCATCTACCTTTCCAAATAAGTACACACCAGCTGCAGAAAGAACTATTAACACTTCTTGAAAAGTTAAAACTGAGTCATTCCTTTTTACGTTAGAGGTTACCCAGAAGAGGCAAAGTTTCCGTAGTTTCTCCATTTTATTAATTGCTGCACTGTCCTCATATGAAGTTGGAAAAATGGCATGGATGGTAACGTGTAATGTGTGTGTGTGCGCGTGTGTGTATATAGCTGTTTATCTCTCTTTTGGTCTTTAGGATGTAGGTATGGTTCTCCGATTCAATTCCTCCTTCTTCTACCATGTCTGATACAGTATATCCTTCCCGGACTACAAAACAGTAAATTCACACACACAATTAACACACTCCACACACAAATACACATTATGAATCTGCAACTGTTCCACATAAAAACAATGCCGTTCAACTCAATAAGAGATGCTTTGCTGTTGAAGTACCCTGTGGTTACGCATGACCAGATTATTCCCTACTGTAAAATCCAGCTATGCCAGCTTGACCAGCTTGAAAATTGAGCTGGTCATAACCTGGTCGAACTGGATATGTGCTGGCCAACCAGCATGACCAAGCTGGTCATGAAGCTGTTCAACCAGCTAGTGCTGGTGAACTGGTCAACCAGCTAAACCATGTCAAGCTGGGAGCTGGTCTGAACTGGTCAACCAGCTCAACCATGTCAAGCTGGGAGCTGGTCTGAACTGGTCAACCAGCTCAACCATGTCAAGCTGGGAGCTGGTCTGAACTGGTCAAGCAGCTAAACCATGTCAAGCTGGGAGCTGGTCTGAACTGGTCAAGCAGCTAAACCATGTCAAGCTGGGTGCTGGTCTGAACTGGTCAACCAGCTACCAGCTGTTTTAAAACCTAGCTTGAGCTTTTTCTTCAGCAGGGTTGCTTTCTTGGGTTTTTGGGAAACGACACACCGCTTGCTAGCATGCTAGAGGATACTTCAGCTGCTGTAGCAAAGCGACTGTGCAGATACAAAGCTACACTCGACAAGCTCAACACCAGGCTTTGATAAAACAGGGCATGTCTCTCACGGAGAGCATAATTCAGCAGCTACAGTAATGACATCTTTTCAGCAGCTAGTCTTGCTGTGTAAAGCCCAGTCTCCACCAATCAGCCCAGACAAGACGAGGCAGGACTAGAGAAATCTCGGAACGTCCGTGTTTAAATCTCAAAAGGTCTGCAAGTATGGACTCGGCAGTCCACACCAAAGCGCCAAGTAAACAAATAAACCAATGTTCCCATGACGACCCGAGTTAACTGTAACATTAAATCACCAACTGTTCTAAAACCCCAGACTTAACACTTGACGTGCTCAGTTTTTTCGAAAAGCCAGGCACCGAGAGCCGACATTCTAAAACTGGACTGTTAAGACCGATGAAACCTTCTTCAAAAGATTCTCTAAAACCGTATTGTCTTGTCTTTCCTTGGCTGTTTGGTGGAGACTGGGCTTTACAGTTAAGTGACCTTTAAAGGGCCTGAAGTCGAGTACGTCTTTTTGTTCAGATCCGGTGACAATCCTGCTTGAGTGCGTGCTTGATTTCACCCAGGTGCCTGAATGGGGGTATCGTGCAGTGGAGCTACTTCTGACTTTTTAGCATCCCTTGTGTTAGCGTTGAGAGGACAGCATACACTCTCACAAATAAAATAGACAGTAGAGGTACTTTTTCATTCTTCGAGGATCACATTTCCCAAATGTACCCTGCACATACAATAATGTTCTCTTTGGACACAAATTAGTGTGTTTTTCAAGCAAAACAAAAGTACAAATGTCTTGTGTTTATTATTACATTTTATGTGCTGGACTTATATGTACAGCATATATGTGCTGCACTTTCCATACCTCTGAAAGGTTACCCGTCTGCTCAGAAAACACACGGTCCCTGTGTGTGAGCCTCATGCCCTCCCCCTCGGCACACAGGAGGCTGTGAGCGAGGTAGTGTCCAGCGACACTCCTTACCGGGGTCCATTTTGTGGCTTTGAGAGGACAGCGTACCTGGCCGCTCTGGACCCCAGCAGCACCCCCCTCCCCGGGCGTAACTGAGCCTCATAATGCCCTGCTTGGCTGCACAGGGCTGCTGAGCTGGGGGGGGGGGGGTAAGTGCCTTTAACAGGCTATCAGACGCTGGCGCAGATTAGCCCTCCAGCCGCCTGGTGCTCCCCCTGGGAACCAGACCTAGCTGCAGGAACACACAGTCCGGCCAGAGACCTGCTGGGAGAGAGAGTGCCAGCTCATATCACACACACACATACACACGCACACACACACAGACACACACACCGAGCAGTGACCTGCAGAGGGAGAGAGAGTGCCAGCTCATATCACACACACACATACACACACACACACACACACACACACACACACCGAGCAGAGACCTGCTGGGAGAGAGAGTGCCAGCTCATATCACACACACACACACACACACACACACACACAGACACAGACACACACACACACAGACACACACACACACAGACTCACACACACACACACACACACACACACACACACACCGAGCAGTGACCTGCAGAGGGAGAGAGAAAGTGCCAGCTCATATCACACACACACACACACACACACACAGACACACACACACACACACACACAGACACACACACACACAGACTCACACACACACACACACACACAGACACACACACACACACACAGACACAGACACACACACACACACACACACACACACACACACACACAGACACACACACCGAGCAGTGACCTGCAGAGGGAGAGAGAAAGTGCCAGCTCATATCACACACACACACACACACACACACAGACACACACACACACACACACACACAGACACAGACACACAGACACACAGACACACACACACACACACACACAGAGCAGTGACCTGCAGAGGGAGAGAGAAAGTGCCAGCTCATATCACACACACACACACACACACACACACACAGACACAGACACAGACACACACAGACACAGACACACACACACACAGACTCACACACACACACACACACACACGCACACACACAGACACAGACACACACACACACACACACAGACACACACACACACAGACTCACACACACACACACACACACACACACACACACACACACACACACACACACACACAGACACACACACACACACACACACACAGACACACACACCGAGCAGTGACCTGCAGAGGGAGAGAGAAAGTGCCAGCTCATATCACACACACACACACACACACACACAGACACACACACACACACACACACACACACACACAGACACAGACACACAGACACACAGACACACACACACACACGCACAGAGCAGTGACCTGCAGAGGGAGAGAGAAAGTGCCAGCTCATATCACACACACACACACACACACACACACAGACACACACACACACACACACACACACACACACAGACACAGACACACAGACACACAGACACACAGACACACACACACACACGCACAGAGCAGTGACCTGCAGAGGGAGAGAGAAAGTGCCAGCTCATATCACACACACACACACACACACACACACACCGGGCAGCTGAGATGGCTCCCACTGGACACTGTAGCTGGGTTTACTCACTCTGATCTGGAGGAGAGGGGCATGTAATCCTCTTTCTATTGCCTCTCTGATCAGCTCTTCAGCTCTTTCTGATGCACCTTCTCTCTCTATCTCTCTCTTTCTCTATCGCTGTCTTTCTCTACCTCTCTCTATCGCTATCTGGCTCTCTCTCTCTTTCTCTCTCTCTCTCCCCGATAAGCTGAATTTTGTGTCTCGCTGGCAGGACACACCATGGCAAAGTAGTGCTGCCAAACCCTAAGAAGTGATATACAGCACAGCATTGGGGTCACACAGCCATTTCACTGCAGTGTATAACAGCACATATAGAGCAACTACACACAATGTAAATCCACTACCCTCCCTCCCTCTCCCACTGACACATCCCAGGGCTCATAAACAGTGCGTGTTTTGTAACTGCCATCAATTGCACTTATTTCACCCCCCCCCCCCCCAAAAAAAAAAAAAAAAAACCCAAGCACATTGCAAAAAGACAAATCTTTCTAAGAACATGTCCCCCTCTCGAGGAGAAGGGCGGTGTCGCAGGGGCCAGGGGGCCAGGGGCCAGGGGCAGGGGCCAGGGGCCAGGGGCCAAGGCCTGGGGCCAGAGGGCAGGGGCCAGAGGGCAGGGGCCAGGGGGCAGGGGCCAGGGGGCCGGGGGCAGGGGCCGGGGGCAGGGGCCGGGGGCAGGGGCCAGGGGCCAAGGCCTGGGGCCAGAGGGCAGGGGCCAGGGGCCAGGGGCCAGGGGGCCGGGGGCAGGGGCCGGGGGCAGGGGCCGGGGGCCGGGGGCCAGGGGCCAGGGGCCAGGGGCCAGGGGCCAGGGGCAGGGGCCAGGGGGCCAGGGGCCAGGGGCAGGGGCCAGGGGCCGGGGGGCCAGGGGCCAGGGGCAGGGGCCAGGGGCCGGGCTTTGGCTGGTCTCCCAAACCAAACCCAGAGCAGAAACTCGGCGAACTCTCAGCAGCGTCTCCGTCCTTGGGCACGACCTTGAAGAGGAGTGGGGAAACGAGCTAGCACGGCCATAACGGCCCAGCTCTTAACGACCTTACTTCATCTCCCCCGCTAATTAATTTATTGCATGTGTAATTTTGATTGAGCGCCATGGCGGTAGGATGCAATTACTTTTTTCTCTCAGCGAAAATTGGTGGCAAATCGCCGTTTTCCCATGTTTTCCGGCACATTTAGTAGTTTGTGTTGGTTATTGTCATCACAGTAGCTTTTAAATGTGCTATATATACTGCATATACACACGCTGTCTGCTGAGATATGTGTATGTGTTAATGCCAGCAGGGTCTACTTATTTAAATTGCCCCCAAGGGTCCATTATAAATCATAAAGGAAATAAATGTGTATTTAGCTTCGAATGATAATTTAATGTGGAATATCTAATTCATGCTCTGAATCTAAGCCTATGACTATTTTAAAATGACCCCGGGGGGATAATATGTCTGTTCGAATCCCTAGCACGCACCGTTAAAGAGGATTTAAGACTTTTAAAATAGCAACATGTTCAACCAGCCACTTCCACTGGGTCTATATGTCACGCTGAACCTACTCATAAACTGTGGCCATCTTAGCAAGGGAGCGAGGTTCCATTTCAAATAGATCAGGGCCCGTTTCTACAATGCATGATTAATGAGTTTAATGAGTTACCCGGATAACTGCACAGAGAAAAACACAGTCCCCAGCAAAACCTGGAACATGGACTGAAGTAAAAAAGAATTGTGGAACAGGCCCGAAAATCATGGTCAAATGAGCAACTAGGATTTATTTATTTATTTGTTTGTCCGTCAGTTGTTCGTTCATTTGTTTGTTTGTTCGTTCGTTAAACCAGGAAAAAGTCTCATTGAAACTGAATAGCTATTTTGCAAGAGTTAACTGGGTAGCACAGAGGACAGCTACCAATTTGCCCACAAAGGCAGCATAGCAAGTACAGATGTGACCACTGCAGGGTTTTGTGGTGTGTTAGAACCTTAACACCCTAAGGCTGGATGAAAGACGGACTTGGTAAGAATTGGGCTGACATGTAACGCAGACCAGCATAATCAGGCAGGGGCACACATGTTGCTGGCACCAGGACTTCAGGACTGAAGAGAAGCAGGATTTATTTGTGTCATAAAAAAACCTCATTTATATTTAAGCTTAGAGACAAGATTGTCAATGTGATATTTAAAAAGATAGATGGCAATCATTTAAGATTTAAAATACTTGGATACTGACCTTTTTGGTTTATGAAGTTAAAATACATGATTCAATGATTTGAATACAACTTTCTTGAGTTAGTAAATAATGTAAGATTGGTTTTGTCTCAACCATATAGTGTTGCTTAAGATGTACGACTGTACAACATCAAAAACAAATTGCAAGAAATTATTTTTTCATTATTCCTTTAAAAAAGAAAGTGCTTGATTTCTTGCAATATAACTGGTGAGAAATAACATGTTATTTGCAAAGAAATGGTAGATATAATGCACATAAATAGAGAAAATATTGTGACCTAGCACTGAACCTTGGGGCACACCTTGGAAGAAAGAAAAGATGTGGTAAACTAATCAAGGTACGCACTAGCAGAAAGATAAAACATCCAGCCAGCTTGGCTAGACACTACTGTGAAGCCTGGTTATAAAGATGCTGTGGTCAACAGTGTCCAATACCTTAAACAATTAAAAGAGCAGCACTATTCAATAATAATGAATGTGAGCCACTTTGAAAATGCAAGGATTACATTATTGGCATTTGGCAGACGGGCTTAAGGGATGGCCTCGGTCTGAAATTTACTGAGATGAATTGCACCTTCATACAAAGGCAAAATTGAGTCCAGTGAGAATGGGTGTTCCGCGTGACCTGGGTGGGAGTGTAGAATGCACCATGGCTTGTGTGTAAATCACCGCTGACTTATGCTCATACTTACTAACTTTAGTCGCCACAATGGAGATGTTGTGTTGGGCGATGCTCTCGCGGTCCAGGAGCAGGTTAGTGGAAATGGTCCCCATCACGGGATCGATGCCAAAGTAGCTGTCCAAATCGCTCTTCCAGTCGATAGAATACCTGACGCAAAAAGAAGCAGACAAACAAACAAACAAACAAAAACACTGTTGAAATTGTGTACATCTTTACAATAGAAGGAAACTATACAGGGTATTATATGATGCCTTGAGAAAAATGTATTGGGTTTGACTTGGTTCTGTGCTCTGGCGTGCTTGATGGTTGGTCATTCGGAGCGGATTTCGGTTGCAGCTTTCTCTGATCACACACGATGCATGTTTTAGCTAAGTGCAGACAGACATGCATTCATCTAATAAAACTCCCAGAGCTACCGTTCTGGACTTTGACTTTGGCTGATGGCTTTTTTTTTTGTGTGTCACTTGCCCCTGAGCTTGGAAGTCCATAAATAAATAAATGTGATATTGTTATTGTATTGTTATTTATACTGTTCTGTGTGAACAAGCTCCACCTCACCATCTGTCATTGAGCCTTTTTTGTGTGTTTGTTTGTTGTTTTGCTTCTTTGGTAAATATAGCAGACTTTGTTGAAGGATTTACATTGAAGAGATGTCTAATTTGCAGATTATAAACTTAATTTGCTTTACAACTATCTGAACCGTAACATCTGGTGTTACACATTCAATGCTCTGTCTTTTATTGCTCTTCATAAAACATGAAGGTCTGCAAATAGAAAAAGAAAAAAACTGATTAAAGCCCCCACCACAAGCTTATATCTCCAGACATGCAATGGTGTCAGTCAATTTGGACTTTGTTTCATTCACGGGCACAAAAAACAATATCACACCAGTCAACTTTGCTAAATTAATATTACTATTTTAATATCTTATGACATACACATCAGAGAGATGGGTTTATTATTTGTTTTATAGAGCAATGTGTCATTTTTGCAACCTTGCACTTTGAAAGAACCTTGCGCTTTTATTCCCTTCCCAGACGTCACACCAGCCAAGCTCTGCATCGTGAATTTGGCAGGGCAACAAAAACAGCTGTCGCTAAGTTACTCTGTGACTCATAACACCCTCATATGAAAAAGAAAAGGGGAATTTTAATCTGGAAAATGCATTCAGTTCAGCATCCATATTGATATCCTTTGTTACTTGCACTATGTGAGCAACAGTAGCAGTAGAAATTCTTCAGTGTCCCTGTGTTGAGAAATGCTGAAATCAGTACAACCGGTTAAAAATGATACAAAGACAGGATGAGAAAATGATATATATTTAAAAACAAACATATCCAAGAAGGAATCATAACTTTTCAACATGCCAGTCTAATAAAATCACTAATTTGATAAAATATTAGAAGCTTATCCCGTGTCTCGAAAGCGAGCTAAACGTTGTGCTCTCATGAGCACACACAAGGAACATTGTAACATGGCTAAATGGTAAATGAAAATTAGTAGGCATTTACAAAGTGCCTTTATCCGAAGCGCTGTATAAGTGATGCTTCTCGTTCACCCATTCATACATACAGTCACAGTCACACGCCAAAGGCAATTGGCAGCCATGCAAGGCTAGCTGGTAGCATAGTAGAATTTGTGCTCTACCTATGACCAGTTATGACCAGCCGGAAATTGCCACATACCAGCAGTTTCAAAACATAGCTCTTCCTCCATAGCCTTGTCAACACTGTCAACCTTGAACATACAACTGCGCGGCTTAATAAGGCACGACCAGTGACTGTACAATCTTGGAACTCTTTCTCATCCAGGATAATTTCTTGGGCTAGGGACAACAACAACTAGACAATCTTTGTTGTGATCTATCTGCTGTTTTTGTTGCTTTATGTATTGTCTTACCAACCTGATGTTTTTTCTTTTTTCTTATTTTTTTCCTTCTTTTTTCTTTTTCTTTTCTCAATTTAACATACAACTTTTGATAAACAATAAAAATGTTGATCACAAAAAAAAAACATAGCTCAAACCATAGGTCAAACCATGATGAGTCTGGAGCTGGTCTAAGCTGGTGAACCAGCTGTTTCAAAATGTAGCTTGAGCTGTTTTTTTCAGCAGCATAGTCTCTCGGTAGTGGAAGGGTATCAGAAATGTCTGCCCAGCTTTTCTTCTTGCAGCACATTTTGTGCATCCTGTAACTGTTACTGCTCAATATAATGTTTATTCTATAGCAGGTATCAAAGGATTTCACGATTTCACTTTCATAGTAGACATTTACAATGTGACTTTATTTGACCAATTGGATTCTAGAAATAAAAGCTAAGCTTTCAGGACCATTTTGGGAGCAGTTAGGACAGTCTAATACACCAGTGGAGTTTCACAAAGTACTGCTATGCATTCAAAATCTTGCAGCTTTCACTGGAATGTCTTAATTTTATATCTCAAGGTGAACCGCCCATATCATGTTTAACCCATTATGGACTAAGGCACCCTATAGAATATATATGATAAAATACATTGCCTGTTAAGGAAGATGTAACGTGCAGGTCGCGTCTGCCCCTAAGGGGTTAATTTATTGCTCATTCAAAATAATCACAGCTAGAAAACATGAAGCCAACTGAATTCAGAGAGAGACTGTCACAATATTTATGGCTATCTTTAGACAGAAAGAAGGCTTGCAGAAACAGAATGGTATGGCATGTTGACATGACCAGTGACAGATACAGTGACTGTTGGCTCCAGCAGGGCTTCTCAAACGTTTTGCTGGGTCCCCTGTGTATGCAAGTTTCCATCCCAGCCATAACTGGGGGTTCTGAATTTCTGAATTCAGAATTCTAAACCAGGGTTCTGAATTTCTGTATGTTTACACTAGGACTCGGAACTGTACTGTCCTCTCAGGTCCACTTTTGCACTTGTACTTGTGTTCGATTTGCACTTTGTTGTACGTCGCTCTGAATAAGAGCGTCTGCTAAATGCCACGTAATGTAATGTAATGTAATAACTGAAACCCTTGAATCGCAACAAGCTGTTGATTGCTCTTAATTAGTCACTTTAAACCTGAACTATGTAATAATAGTAAGTAATAACTGTGTGTGAGATGAAGAACATGTCCAAAATTCACATCCAATGATTTTAATCAGTAAGATTACCTTATACATTGCATCCCTATTTAGAGTGACTTGCATAGCATCAATGTATACAGCTGGTTATGTACTGTACTGATTCATATTCATCTTACTGAAGGGCACAATGACATGACAGCACCTGGGAATCAACACTGCAACCTTCAGGTTACAAGCCAAGTTCCCTGCCATTATACGTCACTTTTACCCATGGTTAAGTGATGCATGCCTGTCACTAGTGCTGAACTGTTAGAATGCATGAGTTTAAGCAAATAAATAGTAATGACCCAAACCTGCATTGTAGGGAAACATACCGATCTGTCCCTCTATCTATATATCTACCTGTGTTCCTGGAGATCTGCCATGCCGTAGGTTTTCACTTCAACCATAATTTGGCACACCCGATTCTGCAAATTAGCAGCTCAATGAGGTCTCTAGCTGTTGAACGAGATGTGCTTTGTTAGGGTTGGAGTGAGTAAATACAGATTGGTATATCTCCAGGACCAGGGTTGGGCAGCCTTGCGGTGGAGTGTAAAGACTCATTTAAATGCGCCTTAGTGAAGTCTCCTTTAAAATTGCCTTAGTGACCCCAGCCTGATCTCTGTGGTTACACAGCAGGAAAGGTCTGCCGCTCTGGCACAGACAAAGCATAGTTTATTCAGCACATTATTCATTTAAAACAAAGGGAACAAGGTTAGAACTGGGAAAGGCTAGCACTGGTTATTCATTAGCATATATTGAATGGATGCTTTGTGGCTTTTTATTCTGATTATCTGGGCCTGGCTACTTTGTTTACACATAGATATAAGTAAAATACACTGCAGCAAACTGTGAAAAAAATATAAATATATAATACATGTCTGTGTTGAATGGCACATTTGCACAGATTAGCCTACACTAACCTAAAAGGTTTAGTAGGGGCTCGTTCATTGATTTTCATTTCCATAATGGAACGGAATTCATCCGCAAGGGCAAGCGTACCAGAGGTCTATTCTTTGAAATATGAATGAATCTGCCCATCCAGAGTCAGCCAATACCAGTCACTGAATGCTCCGTTTGAAAACTCACCTTTTGTAAAACCCCCAACCTATTGACAGATACGTTCAGCATGATCGTCACAATTGAAAATGTGACTATTAACAAGTGCCTAAATCTGGTTTGAATGCTGTTCCCGAGGCTGGTCCGGGGCATGTCCGTTCCCCTTCAGATCAAGTTTTTTGGATTTTCATTTTAAATGAAAGCTGTGAAATTATAATTTATGGTGGGTTCTTTGGGGTAAATACAAGACTATGGGGAGTCTTCCGATTAGTATTCTGCATATCCCAATCACAACATGCAATCCTCATCTTTATCAAAATA
The DNA here is from genome assembly GCF_963514075.1 of Conger conger. Lineage (NCBI taxonomy): Eukaryota > Metazoa > Chordata > Actinopteri > Anguilliformes > Congridae > Conger > Conger conger. Next base: position 73,823,291 of record NC_083763.1, on the reverse strand, counting down.
ATTTATTTTCATCATCATCGTGCTAAATTATTGAGGGGTTATAAAGCTGATCCTTATAACACAAACTGGTCCCCACTAACATAGACGTTTATAACATAAGCTAGTCCTCACAAACCTAGGGGTTTATAACCCAAGCTGGTCCTTACAAACATGGGAGTTATAACACAAGATGGTTCTCATAAAACTGGGAGTTTAAAACAGAGCAAGCCCTTAATGTGGAGGTAACTCAGCCAACAATGTATTCAGGGCGTTTGAAACGCAGTGTTCTTCCAACACATTTCCTGAGAAAATACAGTTGTGAGAACACTAATGAAATGTTTTCCCTCTCGGAGAAGGGTGAAAGATAAAACATGTCACGCTCTGAAATATTTACGGCTGCTACACGTTGCGAACACAGTCGGGGGTTTGGGAATCTTTCAAGGTCAGAGCGATGTTGTTTCAAAATGCTCATTTTAATAATCCCTTTTAAATAGCGCTGGATGCTGGATTCTGGCCGAGAATACTCGGAATGCTTTATTTATTTATTTATCCATCCTAATCTTGCTCATCACTGTAATCACTGACAGGGAAGCCTTCGGTGAACGCACACGGGGCGACATTAGCATCATTGGCGGCCTTGCTACGTACGGTGACATTGGCTCAGGTAGTATGAGCCTTAGTCTGGCACAGGTTGATCATTCATACATCACACGATCCGAAGGAAAAAAAAAGACTTCAGCAAAGACACGCTCCCCCCCCTGAAGCCTCCTCTAGGAGCCTCTCTGCTGCTCACTCCTCCCCGATCCGAAGAGCGTTTAACGGACTGGAAAGTCTTGAAAGACAGCGGACCTCCATCGATTTCGGGTTCAGGCGAGGACGGAGGGGGTGAGGGTTGATGAAAAAACGTAATTGGCCTGACTCTGCTTCACACCTTACCGAGAGCGCAGTTCTCAACCGCGTACAGAACCACGACAAATGCTTCTAGCAAACAGAGCTTGAGGAAGCAGCTTCTCCAGGGACCTGTCCCAGAACCTCCACTTTCTCATTTAAAATATTCACAACATCAAAACCAGCACGTATGCAGAGAGCAACCATGGCCTGTCACCACGGAGATCTTTATATTCATAACATTCATAGGGAAAGCACTCTCTAAGGATCTCAGTGCAAGGGGACCCCAGTACGTAAGTTTGGATACCCCCAAAAAAAAAGACCACCTGCAGCATGTTCTGTCAAGTCAACCAAGTGTAAGAGCCATCATACACAGTTGTGAATCCGATGCACAGTCAACACAATTCAATTTCTTTACTTCAAAGTTACCATGGAAACACTTTCTCGTGAAAATAAATAAAAATAAAACACAATAGGCGCTATATTAATCGCTTGCAACAACTTGGGCTGCTGTGATTGGCTGGGCTCTGCCTGGGAGCCAATCCCGTCCTCCTCGGGTGTCCTTGTCTTGCCCAGTCTGAACTCAGATGCTCTGACCCGTAATTGCCTCGTTCAGTCCTGTGATTTCCACTGCGGTCCGTCTTCTCAAGGCCTCTCTGCCAGCCCTGCTGCACTGCTGTGCACTAGGAACAACTGCGTGTGTCCATTTCCGTTGTAATAATGATTTACAGGGATAGAGAGAGAGAGAGAGAGAGAGAGAGAGAGAGAGAGGGAGTAACAGAGAGAGTGAGAGAGACAGAGAGAGACAGGCAGAGAGAGAAAGAGAGGAGAGGCAGAGAGAATGGAGAGAGTGAGAGAGACAGACAGAGAGAGATAAAAAGATAATGGAGAGAGGCAGAGAGAGATAATGGAGAGGGTGAGAGAGACAGACATATAGAGAGAGACACAGGGAGAGAGACAGAGAGAGAGAGAGAATGGAGAGAGGCAGGGGGGAGAAAGAGAATGGAGTGAGAGTGACAGAGAGACGTAGAATGAGAGTGAGAAAGAGGCAGAGAGAGAGAGAACTGCACCACTTGAAGCAGATCATCCCCTCAGTCTCTCCAGATAATATGAAGCTTCAAAGGCAGTTGACACTAACCGCTCTCTATCTTCAAAGGAATCACTGCAAAACTTGAGTGGAGCAGCAGTGAGGAGGATAAAGAGTGGGAAATACCAGCTCAACAACAGCACAAACAGACTGGGAGCTTGTTCAGCAAAGCACGATTGCTGAGTTCACCGAGGAACATAAAATCTGTAACACGGACTGAAGCGAAAACAGCTGTTCCAGGGTTTGCTCGGCGCAGTTCTCCTCAGTAACCCTGCTTTGCTGTTCAGAACATGCGTACATAGTGCTAACTATCCGGCGATTGTGTAGGCGATCCTTGGCTGTACTCCCATGTGGTTTGTTTGCCACTGTTTTTGTTTGCCCAAAATGTTTGATGATGATCAAATGAAAATATGGATGTAATCTTCCTTCCTTCAGACATATCTGTTTCACTCCTCGCCCTGTCACTGAACTTTTCACTTGTGTCTCTGCCTTTGTTGGTGAGGTTTTTTTTTTTTTAAACTTAAATCTGTGCACCAACTGACAGCGACTTCAGAAGGAGCGGAGTAACTGTTGGAAACTGGAGAATAAGGTTTGACACACCGACCGTTATTTTACCGACTGGTCTTCAGACGGCTTCCTTCAGATCGCAGCTATTTAAAAGACTGCCTTTGAAAGTACAGAAAGGACCTGGAAATCTATCCGCCCTCTTCTTTTTTTAAACATAAAACACTGAAGCTACAGTCATTTCCAGAGTTCATTGAAAATACCTGTTGGATTATTTCAGCTCATTTTAGATATATATGAAGACACATTAAAATACATGTAAAATATATCGCAGCAAAACCTAGAATTTGGATATGTTGTAAGAACATTGAAATGGGATCTGGGGCAGAAAGTAGTTCCGGATCAGTAGCAAAGTTCCACCACTAGAGGCAGCGAATACTGTACCAGGATGGGGACGGGTCAATAATCCTGTTATTTTCCCTTCTTCTTAAGCACGTATGTCAATATTTTCCCTGCATTTTTCATTGGTATTCATCCTCTAATGCAGATTCTATAGAAAATATGCAATTATATATATATATATATAACTGAATTAATGAAATAACATATAATCATTTATCCAAAGTGTTTGATGTTTTTCCATAGGGAGCACTCATCTGACATCCAGGGCCCACGCGGTCTTATTGCTGAGAGAGCTCGAGAATGAAATTCCCCTGGTAGCCCCCATTTTACAACAGCTTAATCACCAGCTGTGAGGGCCCTGCATGTAGCACACAAAAAAAAAAAACCTCCTCCATTTTGGGCGTTTGGGATCCCCATTCCTCACCCTCCGTTTGTGATTAATGTTACCCCGCGTCGGATTATCTTCTGACGGAAGAGCGATATCTCATCTTGAGTTTAGTGCCATTCACGTCTGGATGGGGCAGGAACAATGACTGGCGCTCTGGGATGAAGAGCACTTGAACGTTCTCTCGGGAAAACAACAGAGAGAATCAGACCCTGATTTTGACAAATTAAAAATGCATACTCCTGGGTTTTAGTATAATTTTTATTTGTTTTTCTAATTTTAATTATTATCTTGAACGTTCAGCATATTTTCCTTTAAGGTCAATATGACCTTAAACCAGTGGTCTGAAACACGTGTCCATGGAGGGCTATGTGCATGCAGGCTTTCATTCTAACCCATTACTTTACCAAATTGATCGTTTAACTGCAGTAAAGCACAGGATATAAGCAGCAGTTGTTATTTAGACAACATAAATATCACATTTCACTTTTGATATATTATATGCAAACCTAGAGAACTATTTCAGCCAAACAATTTTACAAATTATATAATCATGGTCAATTATATAATAGGCGGCAGGGATGGTGCAGTGGGTAGCACTGCCTCCTCACAGCAAGGAGGTCCTGGGTTCAAATCCCTGTCGGCCGGGGCCTCTCTGTGCGGAGTTTGCATGTTCTCCCCGTGTCTGCGTGGGTTTCCTCCGGGTACTCCGGTTTCAAAGACATGCAGGTTAGGCTGATTGGAGAGTCTAAATTGCCTGTGGGTATGAGTGTGTGAGTGAATGGTGTGTGTGCCCTTGCGATGGACTGGCGACCTGTCCAGGGTGTATTCCTGCCTTTTGCCCAATGTATGCTGGGATAGGCTCCAGCCCCCCTGCGACCCTGTTCAGGATCTGCGGGTTCAGATAATGAATGGATGGATGAATGAATACACAGTTTGAGACCACTGCCTTAAACACAAGGTCACAAAAAAGAGTTTTTGTGAACATGTTGATATAAACAGTTGCTAAGTGCCAAAGTTTTGAGTGACTTTAGAGACCCTTTGGTAGCACTGGTGATGAAACACCATAAATACACACAGAGTGCACTGTGCCGTTGGGGGAACCCATTCTAAAAGCATGATTCCCTATGCATGACAGCTCACCTTGACCATTGTCCACTGCACACGGGCTGTTCTTTGTAATTGTACATCTCAGCGAACAATGGCAGTATGCAATATTCAACACTCAGGACAACAGAAAGTGGAAAAAGCCGGCTTTCACAAAGTCCACGCCTGCTCCATTTTGTCACATTTCCTAACATAAAATATTGATATCCAAACAAATTCACTTGTTGAAGCGAGCGTTCCCCCCCCCCCCCCCCCCTCCACTCGACAGGCAGCATTAGCTGCTTTTAACACCGGTGCGGGAGAGCTCAACAGCATTTTCCCACAGCAAGACGTGACGCTAAACACTTGTGACAGCCAACAAAACGCTGCGACAAATTGTCCAAATGCATTTTTCAGGCAAAGCGCTGCTTCTTTTGTGTGTGATACCGGCTGGTCTCAGCTCCTGGGCTCCACTGTGGCCACATTATCACCTGTCTCTGTGCATTTACGCCGCGTCTCTTTCGCATTAACTGCAGGCAAGCCACATACGAGAACTGCCAACAACTGTCAACCGAAGGGGTGGGATACATTTTTGTTCTCATTTCAAAAAAGCTATTTGCCTATTTGTGACAAATAATTTGGCAAAAGCAACTAAGACAGGTAAAAAAAAAAAAAAAAATCGGTTAACCCTTCAATTTCAGTTGTTTTTAAAGAAGCTTAAATATGAATAAAGTGATTTCCTTTGTTGAAAAATGAAATATATTTATACCTGACTGAAGATGTTTTAGTACTTTGGGAAGCACGGTTTATAGCTTTGTAACCAAGCTAATTCTCTACCTGTGATCCAACCACTGTAGCCTGAATCCTGGTCCTTTTTTCTTTTTTTTCACATAATAACTTCCAAAATCACTAAGTGAAACCTTGGGGTTGGCTCAGATTATGGGTGCCGATAGCAACTAACATTAGCCCAGTACAGTTCTGATTTAATATAAAAGAAATGTGAGAACAAACAGGAAGCTAACATATCCTACACAGACTGTCCACAAAAACAACGTTTATGCAGTTGACAGACTACTTTTCTAACACCCAGCTACTGTACAAGTCTGTTGAGCGGATCCATATGATCTTAAACTGTTCAATCTTCAGCAGACGTTACAGAACTCGGTAGTGCGCGCTGGAACATCGCTTGCTCTCTCTCTTTCCCTCTCTCTCACCCTTGTAAACCCGCACAGCGGGTGCTTTCTGTTTTGTTTGCAACCTGTTTGCAATCAAAAGTCAGTGGAGATCCAAGAAGCCGGGTGAGGTGTGTTCACGGCGTGATGAATTTTAATCGAGCGCTCGGTAACAATGAAAACAAAAGTGAAACCCGCCAGGCCGGCAGCTGTCCGAGGGCGAGAGTGAAGGCCTCTACAGCACCGCGGAGCGAGTTTACCGCATAATCAAGTGCTTTCATTCATCAAGCGAGCGGCCATTTTCTGGCCCATTCAGTATCATAAATGCACTAATTAGCTATCAGGTGGAAAATAAAAACAGCAGTAATGCTCCAAGGACAAGAGCTTATGAAACCGGTATACCTCCTGTATCTCCGGAACATGCCCCAGATCTAGCCCCTTGGGGACAGTGGCACGGGTGGTCTCGTTTACCTGATCTACCTGATAAGTGATTGATTGACTGACTGATTTAGTGATGGATTCAACCAATCAGTCCCTAGTTAGAAGGGCAGAAGGTTAACCAGAGACACTTCAGGGCCAGATTTGAGTACCCCTTCTTTCCGAGGCAACAGAGCTAACCACTACACCGCCGAGCCAATAAAACCTGTGTGATCATCTGCTGTCATTTTGACCAATTACGTTCTGAGTTACACCACCACAATCAGCCCACCCAGCAGCCCAGCAGGACCCAGGGTCTGGGTGAGAGAGCCGTACGCCACGCAGAGGCGAGCGGGCGGGGGTACTGGTCCGGTCTCTTAGCCCTCACCGCACGTGACTGCTCCCGGCGTCCAGGTCCTGCGCGGTCACCGCCCCGATGACCGTGCCCACCACCGTGTCCTCCAGGACGTCCATGTTGTAGGCCGGCCGGCTGAAGACAGGGGGCTCGTCCACGTCCAGCACGTTGATCTTGACGGTGGCCATGTCCTTGTAGGGCCCGAAGCCGTGGAAACGGGGGTCCAGGTGCGCGTTCGACGCCTCCACCTTGAAGGTGTAGGCCTTCTTCGTCTCGTAGTCCAGCGGCTGCAGGAAACGCAGAACGGAGAGAGCAAAAAGCGGCTTTGCTTTAAACACCGAACGAGACGTTTGGACATTAATTTAAACACGTTAAAACTAAATAGCCCTGCTGACACTAAATTTAAAAAAAACTACAAGCTATGTTTTCATCAGTTCAGACCAGCTCCCAGCTGGATGTGGTTTAGCTGGTCAACCAGTTCAGACCAGTTCCAAGCCTGATGTGGTTTTACCAGCTTAAGCTATGTTTTGGTTGACCAGCTACCATTGCAGATAAGCTTCTAGCACTAGCTGGTTGGCCAGCTCATACCCAGCTAGACCAGCTTATGACCAGCTTTACCAGCTCGATTTTCAAACTGGTCAAGGTGGCATAGCTGGATTTTGCAGCAGGGATATGAATGGGGCTCATACTGGATATGAAAAACAGAGCAGAAAGATTATCCATATCCGTAAGATTATAGGAAAGTTCATAGGAAAAACTATTTGGAAAAAGTTTCTGCATCAAATTTGGCAAATTTAAGCAAAGACAGTTTTTTCTTGAAATTGTCTTTTTTAAAAGACACACCAGCTGTACGTGGGATCACTGTTTCCACACAGTTTTTGCAGGCAATGAGAAGTGATGAGGTGTAAAAACTGCAAAACATTATTTAGTATTTCCTCACATGTCCTGTTCAGTGGACACACACAGTGGGGAGGCCAGAAATCGGCCCAAAGTCTGGCAGACACAAAGTGTTTCTGACAAAGATACATTTGTTTTAATAATCCTGTACGTGCCATGAACATTTTTATCCTTATCTTTTCGTTTCTTTTGCAAACAGGTGCAGACATTTCCCATGTATTTATTTATTTATTTGTTTATTTTGTCTTTTTTAGCGACATGACTAAGGTGTGACACACGGCGTGTTTTATGCCAAGGTGGAACACAGCACAGTGCCAGCCCAAAGGGTTTTGTTTTGAGCCGGTAGAGCTGCCTGGGGCTGTGATCTGGCAGCCTGCAGGTACCCGCAGGTTCGTCCATGCTCTCCATGTTAAATAGCGTGCTATCCTTGCGCTGCAGTGAACGGTATGCGGGCGGTTGGACACACCGCGCTTGGGAGAGGCACGTCTCAAAGGAGAGGCAGGGGAGGGTTGAAGGTGGTTTGGGGGGGGGGGCGGTGGTAATCTCACCGTCTTGCTCCACTAACCCCATGTCTCTCAAGAAGAATCTGCCTCAGTGTGATTGCAATGGCTAACGTCTGCCAGCCGAACAGCACTCTGGGAGAATTTGCATTGGGTTTCGAGGGGAGGAGAGGAGCTGGCTCTTTTGTGGGGTGGGCGGTCCTACGAGGGGACAAAGCTTTTACTCGTTTGACTCGAGCCTGTACCCCCTGCAGACTGCGAGGGGTGAGTGAGTTTGGTCTCGATGACGGGAAACAAAACTTTCGTTCTAAATCGTTTCTGCGGGTGTCGTTTTTAATGAAACTGCTTTTATCAAACTCATTCACAAGGCATGTTTTGGGATGTTGAAGAATTTCAGCATTTGCTTAAAATGGAGGTGTGTGTGTGTCTGTATGTGTGTGCACCTGCAACTATGGCTGGTATTAAGAAAGTTCTGAGTGTGAAACTTCAAGCAGTGAACTTCACGTCACAGGAAGGATAAGACACAGATGTACAGTGAGGTGTGCAGAGATATGTGTGTGTGTGTGTGTGTGTGTGTCTGTGTGTGTGTTTGTATACCTGTTTGTGTGTGTGTGTGTGTGTGTGTGTGTGACACTGCTCCAGTGCATAATTGGTCCCATCGATCCAGCCTGTTCCATCTCCGCAGATGACCCATAATTGGTCACGGTGGATGCTACAGTGAAGAGGGCTGGAGAGCCCCATTAGGCATCCCGTACTGGGGTTAAAAAATTGAGCGACAAGGCACAAAAATAGTTTCTCATGGATTTTATCAACACTTGTCCTTATCTCACACATTATTATTGTATCATTTTTTTTCCTTCGCAAACAGTTCTGGAATTTATTTTGCTCTCGCTGAACCCGCCCAGCTGTGCTTAGGGAGGGAGTAAAAAAAAAGTAGAGCTTGCGTTACTGTGTGCGGAAGTCAAGGCTAAGGACAGATGCTAATTGAATCCTGCCATCTGCTTCCAACTGAGGAAAGTCAAAAGGAATGGCAGCCCGGTGGGCTAGCTGCAGCGTTAATGCTACCGCTCCTGAACACCCATCAGCGCGGCCGAATTAATATGATCTCGCAGTCGCTATTACGCCAAATCAGGGACAATATGTGGGGAGCACAAAGCATCGAACAACCCGCTGTGGGACTAACAAAATAACAAAATTACACACAGCACACCAAACACGTCCATGCATCAGACCCCCGAAATTACAGCCTTTGCTCAGAAAGGTCCGCTGGCCTGCTATGTAATACGGCCCACGGACATTTTATTTAAGAGGCCATCGCGGCGTTTCCAAGGTCACAAACTTAAGCCGGGCTTGTAAACAACACGCCACGGGGGACCTCCCCGCGCTGTGAAATGACAGCGTCCGTAAAGCAGGGGGAAGTGAGTAAATATGGCATGTACTATATTTTAAGAGTCGGGCGGACGTGCAGCGGGGGAGATGAGCGGCGTTGGCCACTCAGAGGGCTCGGGGCAGGAGGAGAATGTCAGGGGAGCTCCTCATATTACCACGGGTTACGCGGGTTAGGACGGGGAGAATGTCAGGAGTTCCGCTGGCCTGCGTGGGCTCAGTGGGGCTCCTCAGTGGGGCTTGTCACCGGGGCGGGGCGGAGGGCGGACACAGGGGCCTGTCGCAGGACACACGTTTTAATGACTTCCACCTCAGGAGCGGGCAGAGGGAACACGCCGGGGTAACGAAAGAGACCCCGCTCTAATGGAGAAAGTGACTGATGTGCCAGTGGGGGAGCTCGGAGGACTCCGGGGCGAATGCACCGGCCGGGGGAGGGATGGAGGAGGGAGGCTGCCCTTCTTCAAAACATGCAGGCACAGTTAATGTGCTATAATGCCGTTAACCCACCTCCCAAAGGAAACATAGTTTATCATATTATTATTATTATTATTATTATTACTATGATGATGATGAAGATTAAGATGGTGATGAAGATGATGATGATGGTGATGAAATGAAGATGATGAAGATGAAGATGAAGATGAAGATGAAGATGAAGATGAAGATGGAAATGAAAATGAAAATGAAGATAAAGATAAAGATGAAGATGAAGATGATGATGGTGATGATGATGATGATGATGATGATGATGACGATGATGATGATGATGATGAAATTATGAAGATGAAGATGAAGATGATGAAGATGAAGATAAGATGAAGATGATGATGAAGATGATGATGATGACAAAGCTGCGGCCCGCATTCCGTCCCCAGTGCCGGTCGCAGGCCGGTCGTCCGGGAACACGGCGAGCTTTAAATTCCTCTCACACGCAGCGAGCGAGTGCTTTAATATGCTAATGAGCGCCTTCTCAGTCTGACTGGGACACAGCACAGCATACAAAACAAGCCCTTCAGCCGGAACTACATTACCCACAACCCCCCATGTCCCTTCTCCCAGCAGTCAGATAACACTCTTTACAGGGCAGGAACGTGGCAGACGTTTACCTTTTTTATTACATTTCTTTAATGATTCATGTAATTTTTTTTTAGCTAACACATTATTTACTCAGCGCCTGTCTGGATCTGCAGAACAGCAGTGGTGTCTTAGCCTGGAAACGCACCGGTGTGCTAACGCTATCCATATTTATAGCCTGGGCTGAAAACAGCCTCTCTTTCTGCCATTTTGGAGCCTTTTAGAGAGGCTTTTAAGAGGCAGGAGGGAGGCCAGCATGCATCCTGCCCTCCCCGGGCTGGAGATGGACGCAGGATGATGCATTTTTAATAAGCTTTCCATTTTGTGTTGAATTCAATATCACAATAACCGTCTATCCACTCTCCCACCCCCCCACGCCAATGTCTGAAAGATGGGCGGTCACCGCCGCATAACTGATCCAGGTTAGCCTTGCCTTCACTGTGACTGAACATCGGTTCAGACATGCAGAAAGTGTGTATGTGTGTGTGTGTGTATGTATGTGTGTGTGTATGAGTGTGTGTGTGTATGTGTGCGTGTGTGTGTGTGTGTGTGTGTGTATGTGTGCGTGTGTGTGTGTGTGTGTGTGTGAGTGTGTGTGTGTGTATTTATGTGTGTGTGTGTGTGTGTGTGTATGTGTGTGTGTGTGTGTGTATGTGTGTGTGTATGAGTGTGT